>NW_016934092.1:0-650 GCF_001483705.2 Eufriesea mexicana
TAGACCGCAGAGATCCACCGAAATGTAGTGAGTAGCACAAAAGTCGAAGTATCCTCACCTAATATGTGCAATTCTAACATAAACAAACGTAACATATCTCAAACTAACACGACGAGACCATTATTGCTGGCCTCCACAAGGCAAACAGAAAATACCAGAGCACACTAGAGCGCAGAAGTCCACCGACGCAAAGAGAAAATACCACAGCACACTAGAGCGCAGAAGTCCACCGAATAGCGGGGTAAAACACAAAAGTCAAAGCTGTCCTATCCCAATATGTCCAATCCCAACATAAGCAAAAGAAATATGACTAAAAGGAACGCTCCCCGACCACTATTGCTATCCTCCCCAGGATTGAGCGGAACCTACTAGAGGACAGTAGAGCGCAGAAATCCATTGATTCTCAGTCTATAGTGCAAAAGTCATTTCTACCCAGACCTAACCCCAGCTTATATAACCTTACAGAACGTAGCATACAGCAACGTAACGGGTAGCGGCCACTATTGGCGGCATTCCCAGTTCTAAGCATAATATAGTAGAGCACACTGCGGCGCAGAAATTCTGCGAATAGCAGCGTACAGCACGATAGTCTAAGATAACCGGATCGAGCTTAACTTTACCTAATCCAACGAAACGTAGCCTAGCTTTAC
>NW_016934093.1:0-530 GCF_001483705.2 Eufriesea mexicana
ACTACTGTGCTCTATTGTGCTCTCTCACAATCCGCTTGTCTCTGGGGATGCCAGGAATAGAGGCCACGGCACGCTATGTAGTGCTATGCTTTAGCAAACTTATGTTTGGGTTAGGTTAGGTAAGGTTAGGGCAGGGTATCTTCGGTTTTGTTCTATTCACTGCAATGCGGTAAATTCCTGCGCTCCGCTGTGCTCTAGTATATTCTGCTCGTCTCTGTGGAGACCAGGAATATTTGCCTCGTCGCATTAGGTTTAGTTACAGTACGTTTTCATCGGTTAGGTGAGGACATGTCAGATCAGGATATGTATGACTTCTGTGCTATACACTACTTCTCGGTGGATATCTGCGCTCTAATCTGCTCTAGTATGCTCTGCTTAGCTCTGGGGTGCACAGTAATAGTGGTCACGGAACGTTATGTTTAGCTAGGTTACGTGCAGGAGTGTCCGGCCAGGATTTCTTTGACCTATGTGCTGTACACTGCTACTCGGTGGATTTCTGCGCTCTACTGCGCTCTAGTATGTCCAGCATG
>NW_016934094.1:0-649 GCF_001483705.2 Eufriesea mexicana
CCGAACAGCAGTGTATAGCACAAAGGTCGCAGCTATTTTATACAAACAGCCAAATGTAGGGTAATAAGCGTAACATATCCCTATCTAACATGCCGAGACTACAATTGCTGGCCTCCCCAGAGACGAGCAGAACATACTAGAGCATAGATTAACGCAGGGATTCATCAAATACCAGTGTACAGCACAAAAGTCAAAATTACTGTATCCTAACTTAACAAACCCTCACATCACAAACCGTAACACTGCTCAAAACACCGTGCCGAAACAACTGCTGCTAGCCTCCACAGGGGCAAGCAGAGTGTTGTAGAGAACAGACGAGCGCATAACGGTGTATAGTACGAAAGTCAAAGCTGCCGCAACCGAACATAGCGTAATCTTAACTAACCAAACATAACCGAAAACAACCTAACGCGCTGAGACCACAATTTCTAGCATCCCTAGAGTCCAGTGGAAAATATTATTAGAGCACAGAAAAGCTGAAACTCTTCGTATAGCAGCGCGTAGCAATGAAGTCAGTGCTACACTGTCATAACAACAAAGCGAAACATAGCCAAAAGCAAACTAACTCAACCTATAGTGCCGTGGCCACCACTCCTGACATCACCAGAGCCGAGCAGCATAGATTAGGGGACAGGAGATTTCAGAAATC
>NW_016934095.1:0-680 GCF_001483705.2 Eufriesea mexicana
ATACAAGAAAGTAAGCTCACGAAGATATTAGTCGAAAATGTTAATAAAATAGAATTTTCCAGACAGACTCTATTGAATTGCAATGGCTTTAGCACGCCAATAGAGTTCTTCCTCCTTATTTATGCAAGATTGTTAGCTCACCACGATATAAGTCTAAAATGTCAATGAAATTGAATTTTCGATACAGATGCTACAGCATTGCAATGGCTATAGCACGCCAATAGATTCTTTCCACATTATTTATGCAAGAAAGTTAGCACGCCACGATATTTGTCGAAAATGTCAATAAAATTGAATTTTCCATGAAGATACTATAGAATTGCAATGGCTGTAGCAGGCCAATAGAATTCTTCCTCCTTATTTCTGCAAGAAAGTTAGCTCACCACGATATTAGACGAAAATGTCAATGAAATTGAATTTTCGAGGCACATTCTATAGCACTGCAATGGCTATTGCACGCCAATAGTATCATTGCTACTTATTTATAAAAGATTTATTCAAGGATGTGAGCTCACCATGATATTAGTCGAAAATGTCAAAAAAACTGAATTTTCCATCCAGATACTATTGAATTGCAATGGCCATAGCAGGCCAATAGAATCTTACTTCCTTATTTCTGCACGAAAGTTACCACACAACGATATTAGTCGAAATTCTTATTAAAATTGAATTTTCGTGGC
>NW_016934096.1:0-287 GCF_001483705.2 Eufriesea mexicana
TGGCCTTTCCAGAGCCAGCTGAAAAAATTAGGGCACTGTGACGTGCAGGTATCCGCCTAGTAGCAGACCATCGCACTAAAGTCAAAGTTATCCCCTCCCACCCTAGGGAATCGTAACATAACAAAGCGTATCCTAACTCATCCTAACGTGTCGCCACCAGCATTGATGGCCCCCCAGAGCCATGCAGAACACGTTGGTAGCGATTAGGAAGCAGAAATCCATTGAATCGCAGTATACATTGGAAAAGTCTGTGCCACCCAAGCCTAACACGAACCAACAGAACATAG
>NW_016934097.1:0-666 GCF_001483705.2 Eufriesea mexicana
AATGCACGGATGTACGGATGTATGGATGTATGAATGGATGAATGGATGTATTGATGTATGTTTTGATGTATGGATGGATGGATGGATTGGTGGATGGATGTACGGATTAAGAGATGTATGGATCGATGGACGTATGGATGGGTGGATGTATGGATGGATGAATGAATCGAAGGGTGAGTATGGATGTGCGTATGGACGGATGTATGGATGTATGATTTTATGGATGGATGGATGCATGGCTGGATGGATTTATGAATGGGTAGATGGATGGATAAATGGATGGGTGGATGGATGGATGTATGTATGGATGTATGTATAGATGTATGTATGGATGTATGTATGGATGTGTGTATGGATGTATGCATGGATGTTTGTTTGGATGCTTGCATGGATGTATGTATGGATGTATGCATGGATGCATGTATTGATGTATGTATGGACGTTTATATGGATGTATGCATGCAGGTATGTATGGATGTATGTATGAGTTTATGTATGGATGTATGTATGGTTGGATGGATGAATGGATGGATGGATGCAAGAACGGATTGATGGATTTATAGATACGTTAATGTGTGGATGTATGGATGAATGTACGGATGTATGTATGTATGGACGGATATATGTATTGGTCAATGGATGTATGAATGGGTGCCTGTATGAATG
>NW_016934098.1:0-496 GCF_001483705.2 Eufriesea mexicana
TGGGATATGCTAGGTTAGGTTAGGTTAAGTTAGGTTTGGTTATGTTAGGTCAGGTCAGGTCAGTCAGTTCATGTCAGGTCGGGTCTGGTCAGGACAGGCCAGGCCAGGCCATGTCTGGCCAGTCCAGGTCAGGCTAGGTCATGTCATGTCAGGTCATTTCAGTCCAGGCCAGGCCAGGTAAGGTCATGACAGGTCAGGCCAGATCAGGCACGGGCAGGTCAGGCCATTCCAGGTCGGGTCAGGTGAATTCATGTCTGGTGAAGTAAGGTCGTCTCAGGGCAGATCAGGTCTGGTCAGGACAGGTCAGGTCACGTCAGGTCCGTTCAGGCCAGGTCAGGTCAGTTCAGTTCAGGCAGGTCAGGTCAGGACAGGCCATGTCTGGTCTGGCCAGCCCAACCAGGGATTGACGGGTCAGTTCCGGTAAGGTCAGCTGAGGTCAGGTCAGTACAGGCCATGTCTGGTCTGGCCAGCCCTGGACATAACAGGGAATGACGTG
>NW_016934099.1:0-961 GCF_001483705.2 Eufriesea mexicana
GAGGAAAGATTCTATTGGCCAGCTATGTCCTTTGCAATTCTATAGTATCTGAATGGAAAATTCTTTTTATTTGACATTTTCGACTAATATCGTGGTGAGCTGTCATCCTTGCATGTGTAAGGAGGAAAGATTCAACTTGCGAGCTATAGCCATTGCAATGCTATAGAATCTGGCAGGAAAATTCAATTCTATTATCATTTTCGACTAATATCGTGGTGAGCTAACTTTCTTGGATGAATGTGGACGAAAGAATCTATTGGCGTGCCATCGACATTGCAATTCTATAGTATCTGGATGGAAAATTCTACTCTATTGAGATTTTCGACAAATATCGTGGCGAGCTAACTTTCTTGCAAAGTAATGAGGAAAGAATCTATCGGCGTGCTATAGCCATTGCAACGCTGTAGCATCTTGCACGAAAATTCAATTTCATTGACATTTTCGACTCATATCGTGGTGCGCTAACATTCATGCATAAATACGGAGGAAAGATTGTATTGGCCAGCTATGGCCTTTGCAATTCTATAGTATCTGGATGGAAAATTCAGTTTTATTGACATTTTCGACTAATATCGTGGTGAGCTCACATCCTTGCATAAATAAGGAGGAAAGATTCTATTGGCACGCTATAGCCATTACAATGCTATAGAATCTGCCTCGAAAATTCAACTTTATTGACATTTTCGAATAATATCGTGGTGATGTAACTTTCTTGCATAAACACGGAGGAAAGATTCTATTGGCACGCTATACCCATTACAATGCTATAGAATCTGCCTCGAAAATGCAAATTTATTGACATTTTCGACTAATATCGTGGTGAGCTAACATTCTTGCATAAATACGGAGGAAAAATTCTATTGGCCAGCTATGTCCTTTGCAATTCTATAGTATCTGAATGGAAAATTCAGTTTGATTGACATTCTCGACTAATATCGTGGTGATCTGACGTCCTTGCATA
>NW_016934100.1:0-813 GCF_001483705.2 Eufriesea mexicana
GGTGCCTTTCGTTCGGTTAGGCTAGGTGTGGTTATGTTTGGATAGGACAGCTTTGACTTTTCTGCTGTACACTGCTGTTCGGTGGCTGTCTGCGCTCTACTACCGCAAGCATACTTTGCTTCGCTCTGGGGAGGCCAGCATTAGTGGCCTCGGCACGCTACGTTAAGATATGTCGCGTTTGGTTATGATAGGACAGTATATCTACGACTTTTGTAAAATACATTGCCGTTTGGTGGCCTTGTGTGCTCTACTGTGCACTACTATATTATGCTCAACCATAAGGAAGCCAGCAGTAGTGGTCATGGCACGATAGGCTGCGTTGGGCTACGTTTGGTAAGGGTACGGTTGGTTAGAATAGGATAGGATAACCCTGACCTTGTTCTATAATATATACCCATATTCGGTAGATTTTAACGCCCTAGATTGCATTTCTGTACCCTGCTCGGCTCAGGCGAGGCCAGCAGTAGTGGCCTCGTCTCGTTAGTTTGAGTTAGGCTACCTTCGGTTTGGTTATGTTGGTTTGGATTAGGCCTGGATAGCTTCGACTTTCGCTGTATACACTGCTATTCGGAGGATTTCCCTGGCCTACTGTGCTCTACCATTATCTGATCGACTCTGGGTAGCCCAGCAATAGTGGTCGTGGCTCCATACGTTGGGTTGAGCTACGTTTGGTCATAATACGTTTGGGTAAGTTAGGATAGGGTTGCATTGACCTTTGTGCTAGACGCTACGTTGCGGTGGATTTCTGCTCTCTACATTACACTACTATACCCTGCCCGTGTATGGGAGGCCGACAATAGTGTTCTCGGCACG
>NW_016934101.1:0-294 GCF_001483705.2 Eufriesea mexicana
CTCCAGCCGGTGACCCGCCGCACAGCTGCCGGCGATGCGAACGACAAGTCCACGATGGACGTGCCTACGGAACCCCGATTGAGCAACCGGAGATCCAACCCCGCGGCCCAATCTTACAGGGCCTCTCCCCGAGCGTCTGTTCGCGGGGAACCCCACGCCACCGAGTGGGCGTTGAAGTCCCCCAGGACCAGGACCGGATGAGACATGTGTCCACTGAGGAAACCTCCGAGATCGTCCAGGATCCTCTCGCACGACGAGAGGCCGCAGCTGGGGGAGACGTAGCTCCCCACCACG
>NW_016934102.1:0-729 GCF_001483705.2 Eufriesea mexicana
ATCGGCCATTAGTTTGAGTTATATTACGTTTTGTTTCGTTATGTTAATTTGGGTCAGGTTTGGATAGATTTGGCTTTCGCGGTATGCGCTGTTATTCGGTGGACTTCTACTCTCAGCTGTTCTGTAGTATGTTATGCTTGTCTCTATGGAACCCAGTAATACTGGTCTCGGCATGATGGATTGATATATGATACGTTTGGTTAGGTTATGTCAGCACTGGTTTGATTTTTGTAGCTTCGACTTTTCCGATATATACTACGATTCTATGTATTTCTGCGCTCTGCTCTAGGCTACTATCCTCTGCTTGGCTCTGTGTAGGCCAGCAATACTGGTCGCGGCCAGTTAACTTGGGATTGGTTACGTTTGGTTGCGATAGGTTCGATTGGGATAGGCTAGGAGAGTTTCTACATATGTGCTCAACACTGATATCCTATAGACTCCTGTGCTCGACTGTGCTATATCATATTCTGCTTCTACCTGGGGTAGCCAGCAATAGAGGTCGCGGCACTTTAAGTTTAGTTACTCCTCGTTTGGTTAGGTTAGGATACCATTGACTTTTGTGACGTACGCAAATATTCGGTGGGTTCCTGCCCTCTAATTCGCTATAATCTAATCTGCTAGACCCTGGCGAGGCCGGATATAGTTGCTGCGGCACGTTCCATTGGTGTTGGCTACGTTAGACTAGGTTATGACAGTTTGTGTTAGGTTTGGATATATTTGACTTTTCTG
>NW_016934103.1:0-1332 GCF_001483705.2 Eufriesea mexicana
CATCCATATATACACACATCCATGCATCCATACATCCATGCATTCTTACATCCATACATTCATTCATACGTACATCCATACATGCATACTCCCATACATCCATACATCCATACATACATCCATACATCCATACATACATCCATACATCCATGCATACACCCATGCATACATCCATACACTCATCCATACAAGCATCCATGCATACATCCATTCTTCCGTCCATTCAGCCATCCATTCGTCCACCCACACATCCATACATCCATGCCTCCGGACATCCATATATTCTTACATCCATACATCCATTCATACATACATCCGATGTTCATACATCCAAGCATACAAACGTCCATACATCAATACATCCATCCATCCATCCATCCACCCATCCATACGTCCATCCATTCATACATCCATCCATCCATACATCCATACATGCACACATCCATACATCCACAAATACATACATACATGCACTCATCCATCAATACGTACATCAATACGAACACACATACATATATACATCCATACATACATTCACCCATACATCCATCCATACATACATCCATCAATCCATTCATCCATACATACATACATACATACATCAATACATCCATACATCCATCCATACATCCATACAACCGCACATCCATAAATTCGTACATCCTTACGTCGATACATCCATATATCCGTACATCCATACATGCATACATCCATACATACATATATCCATACATCCATGCATACCCCCATTCACTCATCCATACATACATCCATAGATACATCCGATCATCCATGCATACCGCCATACACAAATCCATACATACATCCATAGGCGCATCCGTAAATGCATCCATACACACATGCATGCGTGCATCCATCCAAACATCCATCCATACATTCATCCATACAAGCATCCATACATACATCCATTCTTCCGTCCATTCACCCACCCATTCGTCCACCCACACATCCATACAACCATGCCTCCGTACATCCATATATTCTTACATACATACTTCCACGCATACACACATACACTCATCCATACGTACATCCATAGATACATCCGTAAATGCATCCATACACACATAAATGCATGCACCCATCCATACATCCATCCATACATTCATCCATACAAGCATCCATACATACATCAACCAATCAATACCTCAATCCATTCATACATTCGTTCACCCGTACATCCATTCATCCGTACATCCAACCATACATACCTGAATGCATCCATATATCCATCCATAAATCCATACACCCGTACATCCATAAATTCATACATCCATACGTCCATACGTCCATACATCCATACATCCATAC
>NW_016934103.1:1441-1984 GCF_001483705.2 Eufriesea mexicana
CATCCATCCATCCATACATCCATACATCCACACATCCATACATCCAAAAATCAATCCATCCACGCACTTATCCACCCATACGTACATCCATACATACGTCCATACATACATCCATACAACCACGCATACACACATACGCTCATCCATACATACATCCATAAATACGTCCGTTAATGCATTCATACATTCATCCATGCATACATGCATACATACATCCACCCATACACCCATCCATATATCCATCCAACCATACATCCATCCATCCATATATGCATTCATCCATACATCCCCACATCCATACTTCCATATATGCATCCATTCGTACGTCCGTCGTTCGATACATCCAAACATCCATACAACCATACATGCAGACAGCCATACATCCGTACATTCATACTTCCGTACATGTACATACGTTAATTCATACCTCAATCCATGCATACATCCATCAATTCAAACAACCATTCATCCATACATACATCCATCCATACATCCATCTTTCCATACATCCATCCATCCGTACATCCACCCATCCATACATCC
>NW_016934103.1:2046-3130 GCF_001483705.2 Eufriesea mexicana
TCGATCCATACATCTATACATCCATCCATCCATCCATCCATTCATTCATACATCCACACATCCATAAATCCATCCATCCATACATCCATACAACCATACACACATCCATACATATATCCATACATACATCCATACATCCATCCATCCATACACCAATCCATACAATCATACATCCATACAACCATACCTTAATTCATCCGTACATCCATTCTTCCGCACATCCATTCACCCGAACATCCGACCATCCATACCTCAATCCATCCAAACGAACATCCATCCATACGTACACCAATCCATACATCCATCCATTCATACACCCATCCTTCCATACATCCATCCAGCCATCTATCCATCCAGACATGCATCCATACAGATATCAATACATAAATCCATACATACACCAATACATTCATCCATACATACATCCATACATCCATCGATCCATACATCCATCCATCCATACATCCATCCAGCCATCTATCCATCCAGACATGCATCCATACAGATATCAATACATAAATCCATACATACACCAATACATTCATCCATACATACATCCATACATCCACACATCCATACATCCATAAATCCACCCATCCATGCACTCATCCATCCGTACGTACATCCATACAACCATGCATACCCCCATACACTCATTCATACATACGTCCATAGATACATCCGTAAATGCGTCCATACATACACTCATGCATGCAGCCATCCATACATCCGTCCACTCGTACATACATCCATACATACATCCATACAGATATACATCCGTACAACCATTCATTCGTACATCCATTCGTACATTCATCCATACACCCGTACTTGCATACATCCATACATTCTTACATCCATACATTCATACATATGTACATGCATACATGCATACATCCATACATCCATACATCCATACATCCATCCACTCATACATCCATCCATCCATACACCCATACAGATATACATAGATACATCCATACATCCGTACATCCATACATTCGCACATCCATACATTCGGACATCCATATATACATACATCCATACATCCATACATCCATACATCCATCCATCCATCCACACA
>NW_016934104.1:0-575 GCF_001483705.2 Eufriesea mexicana
CCAAAGTATCTGTTTGGAAAAATCAATTTTATTGACATTATCGACTAAAATGGTGGTGAGCTTCCTTTTCTCGATATATCAGGAGGAATGATTCTGTTGGCATACTACAGGCATTGCAATGCTGTAGAATCTTGCTGGAAAATTCAATTTTATTGACATTATCGACTAAAATGGTGGTGAGCTTCCTTTTCTCGATATATCAGGAGGAATGATTCTGTTGGCATACTACAGGCATTGCAATGCTGTAGAATCTTGCTGGAAAATTCAATTTTATTGACATTATCGACTAAAATGGTGGTGAGCTTCCTTTTCTCGATATATCAGGAGGAATGATTCTGTTGGCATACTACAGGCATTGCAATGCTGTAGAATCTTGCTGGAAAATTCAATTTTATTGACATTTTCGACTAATATCGTGGTGAGTTATCTTTCTTGCATAAACAAGGAGAAAGGATTCTATTGGCGTGCTATACACGCAGAAATGCTGCAGAATCCGGCTGGAAAATTCATTATTATTGTCATTTTCGTCTAATATTTTGGTGAGCTGCCTTTCTTGCATAAATAAGAAGGAAAGA
>NW_016934105.1:0-272 GCF_001483705.2 Eufriesea mexicana
CCAAACATAGCCTAACCAAGCCTAACAAAATGAAACCTAACTGAACGGAACGTGCCGCGGCCGCTATTGCTCGCATCCCCAGAGCCGCGCAGGGTATGGTAGAGCAATGTAGAGGGCAGAAATCTACCGAATAGCAGTGTATGTAACAAAAGTCGAGGATACCCAAAAATAACATGACCTGACCTGACCTAACCGAACGCAGCATAGCCCAACATTACGTGCCGCGATCACTGCTACTGGCCTCCCGGAGACACGCAGAATGTATTAGAGCC
>NW_016934106.1:0-653 GCF_001483705.2 Eufriesea mexicana
ATACCTACATCCATAGAAACATCCGCAAATGCATCCATACATGCACCCATGCATACACCCATACATACATCCACCCATCCACCCATCCATAGACACATCCAACCATACATCCATCCATCCACACATACATTCATCCATACATCCCCACATCCATACTTCCATAAATGCATCCACTCGTACGTCCATCATTCGATACATCCATCCATCCATGCATCCATCCAATCATTCATCCATCCATCCATACATCCATACAGAAACACATGCATACATCCATACATCCGTACATCCATACATTCGTACATCCATACATTCGTACATCCATCCATCCATACATCCATACACAACCATCCGTCCATCCATACATCCATACACCTATACATCCTTACATTCGTACATCCATACGTCCATACATCCATACATCCATAAATCCATACATCCATAAATCCATACATCCATACATACATTCAACCATACAGTCATACATACGTACATCCATACATGCATACATCCATCCATCCATACCTCAATCCATCCATACATCCATTCATCCGGACATACATTCATCCGTACAGTCATCCTGCCATACCACCACCCATTCATACATCCATTGATACATACATCTATCCGCCCATACATCCATCCATCCTTACATC
>NW_016934106.1:717-950 GCF_001483705.2 Eufriesea mexicana
ACCATCCATACATCCATACATACATACATCCATACATACATACATCCATGCAACCATACATTCATGCATCCATACACCTGTTCATCAATACATCCATCCATCCATATATCCTGCCATCCACAGATACAACCATCCATACATCCACCCATCCACACACACATTCATGCATAGATACATACATACATACATATATACATCCACACATGCATACATCCATACATGCATACATACAT
>NW_016934107.1:0-499 GCF_001483705.2 Eufriesea mexicana
TGTACTACAGCAAAGTAGAGCGCAGAAATCCACCGCATTGCAGTGAACAGCACAAAAGTCGAAGATATACTAACCTGACCTGGCATAGCCTAACCTAACCAAGGGTAGCATAGCTCAGCGCGACGTGCTGCG
Organism: Eufriesea mexicana; assembly: GCF_001483705.2. Lineage (NCBI taxonomy): Eukaryota > Metazoa > Arthropoda > Insecta > Hymenoptera > Apidae > Eufriesea > Eufriesea mexicana. Next base: position 133 of record NW_016934107.1, read on the forward strand.
ACCACTGCTCCTAGCCCCCCAGAGCCAAGCAGGGTAGAGTAGAGCACAGTAGATAACAGAAATACTCCGAAAACCTGTGTACAGCACGAATGTCATAGCTACCCTAACCAAACTTAGCCTAACCTACCAAACCAAACGTAACCAAACTCAGCCTAACGAGACGCGACCGCTATTGCCCGCCACCCCAGAGGAGAGCAGAACATGTTAGAGCGCAGTAGGGCGCAGAAATCTACCGAAAAAAAATGAATAGCACAAAGGCTGTAGATATTGTAACCTAACAAAGCCTAGCGTATCATAACCCAATCTTACGTGCAGCGACCACGTCTCCTGGCCACCCCCGATCCAAGGAGACTGCAGCAGAGCACAG
>NW_016934108.1:0-385 GCF_001483705.2 Eufriesea mexicana
TTCTGCTTTCTGCTGTGCTCTAATATGTTCTGCTTGGCCCTGGTGAGCCCAGCAATATTTGCCTCACTACATTACGTTGAGTTACACTATGCTTGGGTAGGTTGGGTTAAGTCAGGTTAGGTTAGGGTATCGGACAATTTTGTTCTTTGCACTGCAATGCGATGCATTCCAGCGCTCTACTGAGTTCTGGTATATTCTTCTTGGCACTGTGGAAGCCAGACATTGAAGTCGCGGTACGTTATGATGTGTTAGGTCACGTTTGGCTGTGTTACGTTTGGTTATGTTAGGATAGGGTAGATTTGACTATTGCGCTATACAGTGAGATGGGGCGCATTTCTGCGCCCTGCTGTGCTACAATATATTCTGCTTGGCTCTGGGGAGGACA
>NW_016934109.1:0-487 GCF_001483705.2 Eufriesea mexicana
TCACACATATACCCGCCTCCTCCCCTAAGGGAGCCCGGTATCTCTGGAACATTTCCCCCCCGTGAAGAAAAAGAATGGCATCGAATATTGTGCCATGCACTGCGATTCTTTGGATTTCTGCGATGTACTCTCCGCTAATATATTATGCTTGTCTCTGGCGATGGCAGCAATAGTGGAATCGGCACGTTATGCTGTGCTGTGTTACGCTTGGTTATGTCATGTTTGCCTGGTTTGAATAGGGCAGTTTTGTCCTTCGTGCTATACGCTGCTATACGGTTGATTTCTGCCCTCTGCTGTGCCCTAATATTTTCTACTTGTCTCTGGGAAGGCCAGCAATTGTGGTCTCGGCACGTTAGGCTGAGATGTGTCACGCTCTTTTTGGTTGGGTTTGGTTAGGTTAGGTTAAAGCATCTTTGTCTTATGCGCTGTACACTGCTATTCGGAGGAACTCAGCGTTCTACGTTGCTCTGCTATACACTGCTTAGCT
>NW_016934110.1:0-457 GCF_001483705.2 Eufriesea mexicana
GCCCCATAAGCTCGTAACGTAACCAATCGTAACATACGCGAACTTAACCTGATTCAACCTAACGTGCCGCAACCGCTATTGCTGGTCTCCCCATCGTCAAGCAGAACATATTAGAGTGGCATAGAGCGCAGAAAGCCATAGAATCGCAGTGTACAGTAGAGAAGTCGGAGATGACCACGCCTAATCCCAACAGACGTATCCCAACCTGACATAGCCAAGCTCAACATAAAGTGCCGCGGCCACTATTGCTAGACTCCACAGGGAAAAGCAGAACGCACGAGCGGAGAGTTGAATGCAGAAATCCTTAGGATCGCAGTGTATATCTGAAAAGTCAAAACCAACCTCCCCTACCCGAACCAATCGCAACACAGCCAAACGTAACTTAACTGAACCAAGCATAACCGAACCTAACGCGCGGAGACCACGCTTGCCTGACTTTCCAGAGCCAAGCAGAATT
>NW_016934111.1:0-243 GCF_001483705.2 Eufriesea mexicana
TCATTCTCAGGCGAGTAGATGGCTGTACTTGCCATTGGATTGAGGGTGATGTGCGACCTATTCACCAGGGAATAACAGATTATAGATTTTCAATCTACCTATTGTCTGGCAAGTAGGTGGCTATACTTGCCATTAGATTAAAGGCGTTAGGCGATCTAATCACTAAGCTATGGCAGCTTTTAGACTCTGATTGGACTCATTCTCAGGCGAGTAGATGGCTGTACTTGCCATTGGATTGAGGGT
>NW_016934112.1:0-1036 GCF_001483705.2 Eufriesea mexicana
TCGAAGACATCCTATCCATACCTCTACCACCGTAACCTACACAAACGTAACAAAACTCAACCGCACGTGCTGCGACCGCTATTGCTAGCGTCACCAGAGACAAGCGGAATATGATGGAGAATAGTAGAGTACAGAAGTCCATAGAATATCTGTGTCCTGCGCAGAAGTCAGAGCTATCCTAGCCTAACCCAACAAAATCTTACATAACCGAACATAATCAAACTCAACCTAATGTGCCGCCACCAGTATTGCTGTCCTGCACAGGGTCAAGCACGGAATATTAGAGAAGAGTAGAGCGCTTGAAACCATAGAATCGCAGTGTATAGCAGAAAAGTCGAAGTCACCCAAACCTAACCTAAGCTAGCGTAACATATCCAAACGTATCCTCATCCAAACTAATTCGCCGAGACCACTGTTACTTGCTTCCCCAGCGTCATGCAGAACCTACTAGAGCTCAGTAGAGCGCAGAAGCCCTTAGCATTCTAGCGTACAGCACAGAAGTCATAGACATAATGACCTAAACCAGACGGACCGAACAAAATCTAACATTACATTACACAACCTTACGCTCCGGCCACTACTCCTGGCCTGCCCAAAACAAATCGTGGCACACTTGATCACAGTAGTGCGCAGAAATCCGCCGAATAGCAGTGTGTAGCACAAAATTCAACGCTATCGCAGTCTAACATGACCAAACGTAACATAACCAATCGTAACCAAACTCAACATTACGTGCCCAGACAACTATTGCTGGCATCCCCAGAGCCAACCAGAATACAGCAGAGCACATTAGAGCGCAGAAGAACGCCTCATTGCTCCGTAAAGCACAATACTCGAAGATATCCCAACCTAACCTGGACTAGCGTAACCCAACCAAACGTAGCTTAACGCAGCGTAACGTGCCGAGATGACCATTACTGGCCACCTCAGACTCAAGGCGTGTGTGTCAGAGCTATGTAGAACGCAAAAATCAGCGGAATAGCAGTGTATAGCACAAAAGTCAAAAATAACCTGACCAAACGTACCCTAACCTAAC
>NW_016934113.1:0-216 GCF_001483705.2 Eufriesea mexicana
AATAGGGCTGTCCAATATCTATAATCTGTTGTAGCTTGGTGAATACATCGCATAACGCCTTCATTCCAAAGGCAAGTACAGCCATCTACTTGCCAGAGAATAAGTCTATTCAAAATGTATAATCTGTTATAGCTTGGTGAATCGGTCGCCCAACGCCATCAATCCAATGGCAGGTACAGACTTCTACTTGCCAGAAAATAGGTCTATTCAAAATCT
>NW_016934114.1:0-319 GCF_001483705.2 Eufriesea mexicana
CACTACTGTACCATTTTCACTCTATTTAACTGTCCACTGATGACTTAAATTCTATGGCAATTCTAGAATGATCCTATCATAAATCAGTTATACCAGGGGACACTAACAGTTGACAATACACTACCGAATATAGACATCAACGCGGTTCTACAGCCATAATGTCATCCTATTCTTTGACAATCTAATTTGCATTGGAATTGAAGAATGACGTTTGGGTAGATCAATTACAGCTCGAGACATTAACAAATGACAAGACAGTACTGACCAGAGACGTGTTCACGTTACCGTAGCCGTTGAATTAGTTTGTCTACTGATGGGT
>NW_016934115.1:0-3280 GCF_001483705.2 Eufriesea mexicana
CAGGTCAGGTCAGGTCAGGTCAGATCAGTTCTGTCAGGTTAGGTCAGGTCAGGTCAGGTCAGGACAGGTTATGTCAGGTCAGGTGAGGTCAGGTCTGGTCCGGTCAGGTCAGGTCAGGTCAGGTCAGGTCAGGCCAGGCCAGGACAGGCCAGATCATATATGGTCAGGTCAGGTCAGGCCTGGTCAGGTCAGGTCAGGCCTGGTCAGGTCAGGTCAGGCCTGGTCAGGTCAGGTCAGGCCTGGTCAGGTCAGGTCAGGCCTGGTCAGGTCAGGTCAGGCCTGGTCAGGTCAGGTCAGGCCTGGTCAGGTCAGGTCAGGCCTGGTCAGGTCAGGTCAGGCCTGGTCAGGTCAGGTCAGGCCTGGTCAGGTCAGGTCAGGCCTGGTCAGGTCAGGTCAGGCCTGGTCAGGTCAGGTCAGGCCTGGTCAGGTCAGGTCAGGCCTGGTCAGGTCAGGTCAGGCCTGGTCAGGTCAGGTCAGGCCTGGTCAGGTCAGGTCAGGCCTGGTCAGGTCAGGTCAGGCCTGGTCAGGTCAGGTCAGGCCTGGTCAGGTCAGGTCAGGCCTGGTCAGGTCAGGTCAGGCCTGGTCAGGTCAGGTCAGGCCTGGTCAGGTCAGGTCAGGCCTGGTCAGGTCAGGTCAGGCCTGGTCAGGTCAGGTCAGGCCTGGTCAGGTCAGGTCAGGCCTGGTCAGGTCAGGTCAGGCCTGGTCAGGTCAGGTCAGGCCTGGTCAGGTCAGGTCAGGCCTGGTCAGGTCAGGTCAGGCCTGGTCAGGTCAGGTCAGGCCTGGTCAGGTCAGGTCAGGCCTGGTCAGGTCAGGTCAGGCCTGGTCAGGTCAGGTCAGGCCTGGTCAGGTCAGGTCAGGCCTGGTCAGGTCAGGTCAGGCCTGGTCAGGTCAGGTCAGGCCTGGTCAGGTCAGGTCAGGCCTGGTCAGGTCAGGTCAGGCCTGGTCAGGTCAGGTCAGGCCTGGTCAGGTCAGGTCAGGCCTGGTCAGGTCAGGTCAGGCCTGGTCAGGTCAGGTCAGGCCTGGTCAGGTCAGGTCAGGCCTGGTCAGGTCAGGTCAGGCCTGGTCAGGTCAGGTCAGGCCTGGTCAGGTCAGGTCAGGCCTGGTCAGGTCAGGTCAGGCCTGGTCAGGTCAGGTCAGGCCTGGTCAGGTCAGGTCAGGCCTGGTCAGGTCAGGTCAGGCCTGGTCAGGTCAGGTCAGGCCTGGTCAGGTCAGGTCAGGCCTGGTCAGGTCAGGTCAGGCCTGGTCAGGTCAGGTCAGGCCTGGTCAGGTCAGGTCAGGCCTGGTCAGGTCAGGTCAGGCCTGGTCAGGTCAGGTCAGGCCTGGTCAGGTCAGGTCAGGCCTGGTCAGGTCAGGTCAGGCCTGGTCAGGTCAGGTCAGGCCTGGTCAGGTCAGGTCAGGCCTGGTCAGGTCAGGTCAGGCCTGGTCAGGTCAGGTCAGGCCTGGTCAGGTCAGGTCAGGCCTGGTCAGGTCAGGTCAGGCCTGGTCAGGTCAGGTCAGGCCTGGTCAGGTCAGGTCAGGCCTGGTCAGGTCAGGTCAGGCCTGGTCAGGTCAGGTCAGGCCTGGTCAGGTCAGGTCAGGCCTGGTCAGGTCAGGTCAGGCCTGGTCAGGTCAGGTCAGGCCTGGTCAGGTCAGGTCAGGCCTGGTCAGGTCAGGTCAGGCCTGGTCAGGTCAGGTCAGGCCTGGTCAGGTCAGGTCAGGCCTGGTCAGGTCAGGTCAGGCCTGGTCAGGTCAGGTCAGGCCTGGTCAGGTCAGGTCAGGCCTGGTCAGGTCAGGTCAGGCCTGGTCAGGTCAGGTCAGGCCTGGTCAGGTCAGGTCAGGCCTGGTCAGGTCAGGTCAGGCCTGGTCAGGTCAGGTCAGGCCTGGTCAGGTCAGGTCAGGCCTGGTCAGGTCAGGTCAGGCCTGGTCAGGTCAGGTCAGGCCTGGTCAGGTCAGGTCAGGCCTGGTCAGGTCAGGTCAGGCCTGGTCAGGTCAGGTCAGGCCTGGTCAGGTCAGGTCAGGCCTGGTCAGGTCAGGTCAGGCCTGGTCAGGTCAGGTCAGGCCTGGTCAGGTCAGGTCAGGCCTGGTCAGGTCAGGTCAGGCCTGGTCAGGTCAGGTCAGGCCTGGTCAGGTCAGGTCAGGCCTGGTCAGGTCAGGTCAGGCCTGGTCAGGTCAGGTCAGGCCTGGTCAGGTCAGGTCAGGCCTGGTCAGGTCAGGTCAGGCCTGGTCAGGTCAGGTCAGGCCTGGTCAGGTCAGGTCAGGCCTGGTCAGGTCAGGTCAGGCCTGGTCAGGTCAGGTCAGGCCTGGTCAGGTCAGGTCAGGCCTGGTCAGGTCAGGTCAGGCCTGGTCAGGTCAGGTCAGGCCTGGTCAGGTCAGGTCAGGCCTGGTCAGGTCAGGTCAGGCCTGGTCAGGTCAGGTCAGGCCTGGTCAGGTCAGGTCAGGCCTGGTCAGGTCAGGTCAGGCCTGGTCAGGTCAGGTCAGGCCTGGTCAGGTCAGGTCAGGCCTGGTCAGGTCAGGTCAGGCCTGGTCAGGTCAGGTCAGGCCTGGTCAGGTCAGGTCAGGCCTGGTCAGGTCAGGTCAGGCCTGGTCAGGTCAGGTCAGGCCTGGTCAGGTCAGGTCAGGCCTGGTCAGGTCAGGTCAGGCCTGGTCAGGTCAGGTCAGGCCTGGTCAGGTCAGGTCAGGCCTGGTCAGGTCAGGTCAGGCCTGGTCAGGTCAGGTCAGGCCTGGTCAGGTCAGGTCAGGCCTGGTCAGGTCAGGTCAGGCCTGGTCAGGTCAGGTCAGGCCTGGTCAGGTCAGGTCAGGCCTGGTCAGGTCAGGTCAGGCCTGGTCAGGTCAGGTCAGGCCTGGTCAGGTCAGGTCAGGCCTGGTCAGGTCAGGTCAGGCCTGGTCAGGTCAGGTCAGGCCTGGTCAGGTCAGGTCAGGCCTGGTCAGGTCAGGTCAGGCCTGGTCAGGTCAGGTCAGGCCTGGTCAGGTCAGGTCAGGCCTGGTCAGGTCAGGTCAGGCCTGGTCAGGTCAGGTCAGGCCTGGTCAGGTCAGGTCAGGCCTGGTCAGGTCAGGTCAGGCCTGGTCAGGTCAGGTCAGGCCTGGTCAGGTCAGGTCAGTTCAGGTCAGGCCAGGTCAGATCAAGTCTGGTCAGGTCAGGTCAGTTCACGTCATTTCACATCAGATCAGATCATGTCATGTCAGGTCACATCAGGTCATGTCAGGCCAGGCATGGTTGGGGCTGGTCAGGTCAGGTCAGGTCTGGTTAGGTCAGCTCAAGTCATGTCAGGTCAGGTCAGGTCAGCCCAGGTCATGTCAGGTC
>NW_016934115.1:4914-5116 GCF_001483705.2 Eufriesea mexicana
TGGTAAGGTCAGGCCAGGCCAGATCATGTCAGGTCAGGTCAGTGCAGGTATGGCCGGTTAAAGTCAGGACAGGTCAGGTCGTGTCATGTAATGTCAGGTCAGGTAAGGTCAGTTCAGGTCCGTTCAGGTCAGGCCAGGACAGGCCAGGTCAGGTCAGGTCAGGTCAGATCAGTTCTGTCAGGTCAGGTCAGGTCAGGTCAGG
>NW_016934116.1:0-1130 GCF_001483705.2 Eufriesea mexicana
GACTTTTGTGCTAGACACTGCACTTCGATGGATTTTTACGCTCTACATTGCCGTACTACACTCCGCTCTGCTCTGGGGTTGCCAGTAATATTTGTCTCGCCACGTTTGGCTGAATTGGGCTACGTTCGGTTATTTTACGTTTGCTTGCGCTAGGTTAGGATAGGTAAGACTTTCGTGGTATAATATGTTATTCTGTGGACTTCTGCGCACTACTGTGCTCTACCTTATTCTGCTTCGCCCTGGGGCGCCCAGCAATAGTGGTCCCGTCTCGTTATGTTGAGTTAGGCATGTTGAGTTAGGCTTTGTTTGGTTAGGTTATATTTGTTTGTGCTATGCCTGGATGTCTTTGTCTTTCTTGCTGCACACTGAGGGTCAGTGGATTTCTGCGCTCTGCTCTCCTCTAATCTGCTCAGCTTGACTCCGCGGAAGTCAGCAATACTGATGGCGGCATGCTAGCTTGGATTAGATTACGTTTGGATAGGTTACGTTCGGTCGGTTTAGGTAAGGATATCTTTGACTTTTGTGTTATACACTGCTAATAGGGGCATTTCTGCACTCTACTGCGATCTAGTATGCTCTGCGTGTCTCTGAGGGGGCCAGCAATAGGGGTCACTGCACCTTAGGTTGAGTTAGGTTACGTTTGTTTGGGTTATGTACGTCTGGGTTAGGTTTGCATAGCTTTGACTTTCGTGGGATATGCTGCTATTCGGAGGATTTCTGCCCTCTACCGAGCTCTGGTATGTTCTTCTTGCCACTGGAGAGGCCAAAAATAGTGGTCTCGGCTCGTTAAGTTTAGTACGGGTGCGTCTGATGATTTTACGTTCGGATAGGTCAGGAACAAAAGCTTTGACTTTTGACTACACTCTGCTGTTCTGTGGACTTCTGCGATATCTGTGCCCTAGTGTATTCTGCTTGGCCCTGGAGCGTGCAGCAACAGCGTTCGCAGCTCGTTACTTTGAGTTAGGCATAGTTTGGTTTGGTTATACTTTGTTTGGGTTAGGTTCGGGTAGCTTTGACTGTTTTGCTGTACACTGCGATTCTGTGGATTTCTGCCCACTACACTCCATCAATAAGTTCTGCTTGGCTCTGTGAATGACCGCAATAGTGGTCTCGGCACCTTATGCTGCGTT
>NW_016934117.1:0-303 GCF_001483705.2 Eufriesea mexicana
GTCAAGTTAAGTTAGGCTACGTTTGGCTACGATGGCTTTGATTTCTGCGTTGCCCGTCGCTGCTCCGTGGATTTCTGCGCTCTACTGTTACCTAATGTATTCTTCCTTGTTCTGGGAGGACGGCGATAAGGGCCTCGGCTCCTTAGGTTTAGTTATTCTTAGTTCGGTTAAGTTAGGTTAGTGCAGGTTACGTTAGGGTATCCTCGACCTTTGCGTTATACGCAGCTATTTGATGGCATTCTGCGCTCCACTATGCTCTAGTATATTCTGCTTGGCTCTGGGAAGGCCGGCGAATGCGAGCTC
>NW_016934117.1:7729-11174 GCF_001483705.2 Eufriesea mexicana
GCTGTTCTACGGTTTTCTGCATTCTACTGTGCTCAATCGCACTCTGCTGGTACCTGGGGACGCCAGAAATTGTGGCGGCGTCACGCTAGGTTGAGTCATATAACGCTTGGTAAGGCTTGTTTGGCTAGGTGTGGTCAGTGTAGCTTTGCCTTGTGTGCTATACACAGTTACCCGGTGGATTTCTGCGCTCTACTGTGCTATAGTATACTCTGCTCGACTCTGGGGATACCAGCAATTGTGTTTTCGGTAAGTTATGTTCAGTTAGGCTACATTCGGTTAGGTTAAGTTAGGACGGGTTACGCTGGGATACCACTGACTTTTGTGCTACACACTGCAATGCGGACTACTGCGCTTTACTGTGCTCTAGTGTGTTCCCCTTGGCCCTGGGGAAGCAAGGAATAGTGGTCTCGTCGCCTTAGTTTGGGTTAAGAAACGTTCGGTTATGTTACGTCTGGCTAAGTTAGGACCGTGGTAGCTTCGACTACTGTGCTATGCACTGCGATTATATGAACTCCTGCGCTCTACTCTCCTGTAACATGTTCTGCTTTTCTCTGAGGAGGGCAGCAATAGTGGTCTCGGTGCGTAAGGTGTAGTTGGATAACGTTTGGCTACGTTGCGTTTTGTTAGGTTTGGTCTGGATAGCTTTGACTTTTGTGGTATACACTGTTATTCGTTCAATATCTGCGCTCCGCATTGCCCTACTTTCCTCTGCTTGCCTCTGGGGATGCCAGCAGTGGTGATCTCGGCACGTTAGTTTGAGATAGGTTTCGATTGGCTAGGTTACGCTGTGTCAGGTTAAGTTAGGATGCCTTTGACTTTTGTGCTTTGCGCATAAGTGCGGCAGATTTCTGCGGTCTCCTGTGCTCTAGTGTATACTGCTTAGCTCTGGGGTGGTCAACAACTGTGGTCTAGGCACGTTAGGTTGCGTTAGATTACGTTTTGCTTCACTATGCTTGGTTATGTTTGGCTAGGGTAGCTATGTCTCTTGTGCTGTACACTCCCATTGGGTGCACTTCGGCGCTCTACTGTGTTCTAATGTTCCCTGCTTTGCTCTGGGAATTCCAGAAATAATGGCCGCGGCGCGTTAGATTGGGCTAGGTTACGTTTGGTTAGGTTAGGATGGTTTGTGTTCTGTGAGGATGTCTTCGACTTTCGTGCTGTGCAGGGCCATTATATGGACCTTTGTGCTCTACTGTGCTCTATCATATTCTGGCTGCCTTTGGGGAAGCCGGAGTTAGTGTTCGCGGCACGTTAGGTCTGATTACTTTACGTTTGGTTAGGTCAGGTTTGGCCTGGTTTGGTTAGGATACCTTTGACCTTTGTGCTATGCACTGGTATTTGGTGGGTTTCTGCGCCCTTCTGTGCTCTACCATGCTCTGCTCGACTCTGGGGAGGCCAACAATAATGGTCGTGGCACTTTTCATTTTGATAGGCTACGTTTGGTAGTGTTACAATTGGTTGTATATGGACAGGATAGCTGTGACTCTTGCGCCATACACCACTATTCTGTGGATTTCTAGGCCCTACGTTGCACTACTATACTCTGCTCGCTACGGAGGAGGCCAGCACTAGTGGTCTCGGCACGTTATGTTAAGTTATGTTACGTTCCGTTCGGTCAGGTAAGGCTAAGTTTGGTTAGGATATCTCTTGCATTTGTGCTGTGCACTGATATTCGTCGTATTCCTGCGCTCTGCTGTGCTCTATTATGTTCTGCTTGGCTCTGGGAAGGCCGGCGAATGCGAGCTCTTCGCGATAGGTTTGGCTGTGTTGCGTTCGATTATGTCAGGCTAGGCTAGGTTAGGTAAGGACAGGATGGCTTAGACTTTCGCGCTATTCACTGTTTTACGGTGCATCTCCGCGGTCTACTGTATTCGGCTCTATTCTGCTTGGCCCTGGGGTGTCCAGCAATAGTGGCCGCGGCTCGACATGTTGAGTTATGCACCGTTCGGCTGCGTCATATATGTTTGGGATAACTCTGGCTGGCTTCTACTTTTCTGCTATACATTGCCATTCTGTGGCCTTCTGCGCTCCACGCTCCTCTAATATGTTCTGCTTGGCGATGGGGTAGCCAGCAACAGTGGTCATGGCTCGTTAGGCTTAGATAGTCTACGTTTAGCTAGGATATGATAGGGCAGGTTGGGTTAAGATGTCTCTGACTTCTGTGCTACACAGTGCTATTTGGAGGCTTCCTGCGCTCTGCTCCGCTCTAATACGATCTGCCTCCCTCTGAGGAGGTCAGCAATAATGGTCTCGGCACGTTAGGTTAAGTTATGTTACTTTCGCTAACATTATGTACTGAGAGGTTAGGATGGGGAAGAGTGGACGTGTGTGCAGTACACAGCTGTTCGGTGGATTTGTACGCTCTACATAGCTATACTGTGCTCTGCTCTGCTCAGGTGAGACCAGCAATAGCGGCCTTGGCACGACAGGTTTGGATAAGTTACGTTTGGTCAAGTTAAGTTAGGCTACGTTTGGCTACGATGGCTTTGATTTCTGTGTTGCCCGTCGCTGCTCCGTGGATTTCTGCGCTCTACTGTGACCTAATGTATTCTTCCTTGTTCTGGGAGGACGGCGATAAGGGCCTCGGCTCCTTAGGTTTAGTTATTCTTAGTTCGGTTAAGTTAGGTTAGTGCAGGTTACGTTAGGGTATCCTCGACCTTTGCGTTATACGCAGCTATTTGATGGCATTCTGCGCTCCACTATGCTCTAGTATATTCTGCTTGGCTCTGGGAAGGCCGGCGAATGCGAGCTCCTCGCGACAGGTTTGGCTGTGTTGCGTTCGATTATGTCAGGCTAGGCTAGGTTAGGTTAGCGTGGCTTCAACTTTCGTGCTGTACACAATTATTCGGTGGGTTCCTTCACACAACCGTTCTCTACTCTAATCTGATAGACCCTGGGGCGCCCAGCAATATCGGTCGAGGCGCGATAGGTTGAGCTATGTTACGTTTTGTTAGGTTAGGGTTGGCAACGTTTGGTTAGGAAGTCCTTGACTTTTGCGTTGTACACTGCTTTTCGGTAGACTTCTGCGTTGCAATGTGCTATAATACGTTCTGCTTTGCTCTGGGGAGGCCAGCAAAAGAGGTCTCTTCTCGTTACGTTTAGCTACTCGACGCTTTGTTATGTAAGGGTTGGCCCGGTTCGCCCACTCCGTGGCGTGGGGTTCCCCGCGAACAGAGGCTCGGGGAGAGGCCCTGCAAGATTGGGCCGCGGGGTTGGATCTCCGGTTGCTCAATCGGGGTTCCGTAAGCACGTGCGTTCGGTGGAACGGCACGTCCATCGTGGACTTGTCGTTCGGATCGCCGGCAGCTGTGCGGCGGGTCACCGGCAGGAGGGAGGCGGTGGTGGTGGAAACGCTCAGCGACCACCTCCACATCACCATGATGCTTTCCGTCACTCCTCGCACCGGTCTGGAACCACCCAGCGGGAAGCACACCACCGCGCCGCG
>NW_016934117.1:13323-15273 GCF_001483705.2 Eufriesea mexicana
GCTGTTCTACGGTTTTCTGCATTCTACTGTGCTCAATCGCACTCTGCTGGTACCTGGGGACGCCAGAAATTGTGGCGGCGTCACGCTAGGTTGAGTCATATAACGCTTGGTAAGGCTTGTTTGGCTAGGTGTGGTCAGTGTAGCTTTGCCTTGTGTGCTATACACAGTTACCCGGTGGATTTCTGCGCTCTACTGTGCTATAGTATACTCTGCTCGACTCTGGGGATACCAGCAATTGTGTTTTCGGTAAGTTATGTTCAGTTAGGCTACATTCGGTTAGGTTAAGTTAGGACGGGTTACGCTGGGATACCACTGACTTTTGTGCTACACACTGCAATGCGGACTACTGCGCTTTACTGTGCTCTAGTGTGTTCCCCTTGGCCCTGGGGAAGCAAGGAATAGTGGTCTCGTCGCCTTAGTTTGGGTTAAGAAACGTTCGGTTATGTTACGTCTGGCTAAGTTAGGACCGTGGTAGCTTCGACTACTGTGCTATGCACTGCGATTATATGAACTCCTGCGCTCTACTCTCCTGTAACATGTTCTGCTTTTCTCTGAGGAGGGCAGCAATAGTGGTCTCGGTGCGTAAGGTGTAGTTGGATTACGTTTGGCTACGTTGCGTTTTGTTAGGTTTGGTCTGGATAGCTTTGACTTTTGTGGTATACACTGTTATTCGTTCAATATCTGCGCTCCGCATTGCCCTACTTTCCTCTGCTTGCCTCTGGGGATGCCAGCAGTGGTGATCTCGGCACGTTAGTTTGAGATAGGTTTCGATTGGCTAGGTTACGCTGTGTCAGGTTAAGTTAGGATGCCTTTGACTTTTGTGCTTTGCGCATAAGCGCGGCAGATTTCTGCGGTCTCCTGTGCTCTAGTGAATACTGCTTAGCTCTGGGGAGGTCAACAACTGTGGTCTAGGCACGTTAGGTTGCGTTAGATTACGTTTTGCTTCACTATGCTTGGTTATGTTTGGCTAGGGTAGCTATGTCTCTTGTGCTGTACACTGCCATTCGGTGCACTTCGGCGCTCTACTGCGTTCTAATGTTCCCTGCTTTGCTCTGGGAATTCCAGAAATAATGGCCGCGGAGCGTTAGATTGGGCTAGGTTACGTTTGGTTAGGTTAGGATGGTTTGTGTTCTGTGAGGATGTCTTCGACTTTCGTGCTGTGCAGGGCCATTATATGGACCTTTGTGCTCTACTGTGCTCTATCATATTCTGGCTGCCTTTGGGGAAGCCGGAGTTAGTGTTCGCGGCACGTTAGGTCTGATTACTTTACGTTTGGTTAGGTCAGGTTTGGCCTGGTTAGGTTAGGATACCTTTGACCTTTGTGCTATGCACTGGTATTTGGTGGGTTTCTGCGCTCTTCTGTGCTCTACCATGCTCTGCTCGACTCTGGGGAGGCCAACAATAATGGTCGTGGCACGGTACATTTTGAAAGGCTACGTTTGGTAGTGTTACAATTGGTTGTATAAGGACAGGATAGCTGTGACTCTTGCGCCATACACCACTATTCCGTGGATTTCTAGGCCCTACGTTGCACTACTATAATCTGCTCGCTACGGAGGAGGCCAGCACTAGTGGTCTCGGCACGTTATGTTAAGTTATGTTACGTTCCGTTCGGTCAGGTAAGGCTAAGTTTGGTTAGGATATCTCTTGCATTTGTGCTGTGCACTGATATTCGTCGTATTCCTGCGCTCTGCTGTGCTCTATTATGTTCTGCTTGGCTCTGGGAAGGCCGGCGAATGCGAGCTCTTCGCGATAGGTTTGGCTGTGTTGCGTTCGATTATGTCAGGCTAGGCTAGGTTAGGTTGGCGTAGCTTCAACTTTCGTGCAGTACACAATTATTCGGTGGGTTCCTTCACACAACCGTTCCCTACTCTAATCTGATAGACACTGGGGCGCCCAGCAATATCGGTCGAGGCGCGATAGGTTGAGCTATGTTACGTTTTGTTAGGT
>NW_016934118.1:0-281 GCF_001483705.2 Eufriesea mexicana
GTGTATGGATGGGTGCTTGTATGGATGGATGGATGTATAGTTCGTTGGATGTATGGATGGGTGATGTATGGATGGATGGGTGTATGTAAAGGTGGATATATGGATGGATGTATGTATGTATGAATGGTTGGATAGATGGATGGATGTATGGAAGGATTGAGATATGCATGTACGTATGTCCGGATGTACGGATGTACGGATGTATGGATGTATGTATCAATGGATGTACTGATGGGTAGATGTATCGAATGATGGACGAGCGACTGAATTCATTTATGGAT
>NW_016934119.1:0-278 GCF_001483705.2 Eufriesea mexicana
AAATAAAATTGAATTTTCCAGCCAGATTCTATAGCATTGCAATGACTATAGCACGACAATATGTTATTTTTTCTTTATTTATGCAAGAAAGTTAGCACACCTCGAAATTAGACGAAAATGTCAATAAAATTGAATTTTCCGGCCGGATTCTATAGGATTGTAATGACTATAGCTCGCCAGTAGAAGCTTTCGTCCTTTTTTATGCAAGAGAGCTTAGTCACCACGATATTCGCCGAAAATGTAAATAAAATTCAATTTTCCATCCAGATTCTATAACA
>NW_016934120.1:0-208 GCF_001483705.2 Eufriesea mexicana
CAGACTTGGCTAGGTTAGGTAAGGTTTGGTTAGGATAGCTTTGACTTTTGTGCTGTACGCTGCAATTCGGTCGGTATCTGCGCTCAGCATTACACTACTAGCCTCTGCTTTTCTCTTTGGAGTACAGCAATAGTGGCCGTGTCATGCTTGGTCGGGTTACGTTACGCTTGGCTTGTCTAGGTCAGGTTAAGTTTGTTCAGGATGGCTA
>NW_016934121.1:0-999 GCF_001483705.2 Eufriesea mexicana
CCACGATATTAGTAGAAAATGATTACAAAATTGAATTTTCCAGGACGATAGTATAGCATTGCAATGGCTATAGCACGCCAATAGAATCTATCCTCCTTGTTTGCGCAAGAAAGATAGCTCACCACTATATTAGAGCAAAATGTCAATAAAATTTTCCAGCCAGATTCTACGACATTGCAATCCCAATAGCACTCCAAAAGGATCCTTCCTCCTTACTTATGAATGGAAGTCATTTCACCACGATATTGGTCGAAAATGTCAATTAAATTGAATTTTCCAGGACGATTCTATAGCATTGGAATGTCTACAGCACGCCACTAGAATCTCTCCTCCTTATTTATGCAAGAAAGTTAGCTCACCACGATATTAGTCGAAGCTGTCAATAAAATTTAACTTTCCAGACAGAATCCAGAGCACTGCAATGGCTATAGCACGCCAATAGAATCTTTCCTCCTTATTTGTGCAAGATAGTTATCTCTCCTAGATATTAGTCAAAAGTGTCAATAAAATTGAGTTTTCCAGACAGTTTCTACTGCATTGCAATGGCTATAGCGCTCCAGAAGGACCTTTCCTCCTTGCTTAGGGAAGGAAGTTAGCTGACCACGATATTAGTAGAAAATGACAACAAAATTGAATTTTCCAGGACGATTGTATAGCATTGCAATGGCTGTAGCACGCCAATAGAATCTATCCTCCTTGTTTACGCAAGAAAGATAGCTCACCACTATATTAGAGCAAAATGTCAATAAAATTGAATTTCCCAGCAAGATTCTTCGGCACTGCAATGGCAATAGCACGCCAGTCGAATATTTCTGCATTATTTACGCAAGAAAGATGGTTCACCACGATATAAGTGGAAAATGTCAATAAAATTCAATCTGCCAGGCACATTCCAAATGATTGCAACGGTTTTAGCACGACAAAAGTATATTTCCACCTTTTTTATGCAAGAAAGGTGGCGCACCACAATATTATTCGAAAATGTCAATAAAATTGAAT
>NW_016934122.1:0-352 GCF_001483705.2 Eufriesea mexicana
GCTTAGGTTACGTTCCGTTGCGTTGGACTAGGGCGCCTCTGACTTTTGTGCCATTCACTGCTAGTCGGTGGATTTCTGGGCTCTATTGCACTCTAGTATATACTGCTTGGCTATGGGGATGCCAGCAGCATTGAGCTCGGCACGTTAGTTTGTGTTCAACTGCGTTCGTCTATGTTACGGTTGGCTAGGTTTGGTTAGGATAGTTTTGACTTTTGTGCTACACACTGCTATTCTGCGGATCTCTGCGCTCTTCTCAGCGCTGTCGCACCCTGCTTGTGTCTGTGGACGGCAGGAGTATTGTTCTCGGCTCGTTTGGTTGAGTTATGATTCGTTTGTTTGTGTCAGGATTGGT
>NW_016934123.1:0-1274 GCF_001483705.2 Eufriesea mexicana
GTGTATTTCTGCGCTCTACTGTATTCTAGTATGCGCTGCTTGGCTCTGGAGTGGCCAGCAATTTTAATCGCTCCGAGATAGGGTGAGATAGTTTACATTTGGTTATGTTACGTTTGGTTGGGTTAGGAGAGGCAGCTTTGGCCTTAGTGATATAGTCTGCTATTAGGTTGGTTTCCGCGCCCTACAGTGCTCTAATATTTTCAGCGTGGCTCTGGGAAGGCCAACAAAAGTGGCCTAGGCACGCTATGTTTAGCTGCGTTACGTTATGTTATGTTGGTTTAGGATAAGTTTGGTCAGAGTAGTTTTAATTTTTGTGCTGCACACTGCTATGCGGTGGGTATCTGCGCTCTACTTCGCCCTAGTACGTCCAGCTTGGCTCTGGAGAGGCCAGAAAAAGTGGTCGCGGCGCGTCAGTGTAAGTTAGGAAGCGTTCGGATGTGTTACCATTCCCTAGGTTAGGAGAGGATATCTATGCCCCTAGTGCTATAGTCTGCTACTAGGTGAAATCCTGCGCCCAAGAGTGCTCTAATATTTTCAGCATCTCCCTGGCAAGGCTACCGATTGTAGTCTCGGAACGTTGTGATGAGTCAGGCAACGTTCGGTTATGTTGGGTTAGGCTACGTTTGGTAAGGGTGGCTTTAACTTTTTTGCTGTACTCTGCTATTCGGTGGATTTCTGCGATCTACTGTACTCTAGTATGTCCTGCTTGGCTCTGGGGAGGCCAGCGAAGGTTGTAGCGGCACATTCGGTTGATTTATGTTAGGTTTGGTCATGTTGCGATTGGTTAGGTTAGGATGGTATGGTTTCGTCCTTCGCGCTTTTGTCTACTATCAGCTGGATTCCTGCGCCCAACGGTGCTTTATTGTTTTCAGCTTGGCCCTGGAAATGCCAGCAATGGTGAACTCTGCTCGTTATAATGAGACAGGTTACGTTCGGTTAGTTTGTGTTAAGCTAAGTTTGGTTGGGATAGCTTTAACTTTTGTGGTGTGCACTGCTGTTCGAAAGATTCCTGCGTTCTACTGCGCTCTATTAAGTCCGGCTTGGCTCTCGGGATGGAAGCAACTGCGGTCTCGGCGCGTTAGTTAGTGCTATGCTATGTTTGGTCATGTCCTCTTGGTTTGGGTTAGGTTTGGGTATCATTGACACTTCTGATGTGCACTGCGGTTCTATGGATTTCTGCTCTCTACTCTCCGCTTTTGTGTTCTGCTAAGCTCTGCAGAGGCCAGCAATAGTCTTCACTGCACGTCAGGTTGATTTAGGTTACGCTTGGGTAT
>NW_016934123.1:4732-5291 GCF_001483705.2 Eufriesea mexicana
GTGGTCGCGGCGCGTCAGTGTAAGTTAGGAAGCGTTCGGATGTGTTACCATTCCCTAGGTTCGGAGAGGGTATCTATGCCCCTAGTGCTATAGTCTGCTACTGGGTGAAATCCTGCGCCCAAGAGTGCTCTAATATTTTCAGCATCTCCCTGGCAAGGCTACCGATTGTAGTCTCGGAACGTTGTGATGAGTCAGGCAACGTTCCGTTATATTGGGTTAGGCTACGTTTGGTAAGGATGGCTTTAACTTTTTTGCTGTACTCTGCTATTCGGTGGATTTCTGCGATCTACTGTACTCTAGTATGTCCTGCTTGGCTCTGGGGAGGCCAGTGAAGGTTGCAGCGGCACATTCGGTTGAATGTTGCGATTGGTTAGGTTAGGATGGTATGGTTTCGTCCTTCGCGCTTTTGTCTACTATCAGCTGGATTCCTGCGCCCAACGGTGCTTTATTGTTTTCAGCTTGGCCCTGGAAATGCTAGCAATGGTGAACTCTGCTGGTTATAATGAGACAGGTTACGTTCGGTTAGTTTGTGTTAAGCTAAGTTTGGTTGGGATAGCTT
>NW_016934124.1:0-883 GCF_001483705.2 Eufriesea mexicana
GGTGGACAGAGGCAGTGGTCTCGTTACGTTAGGTTTCGTTACGCTTGTTTATATCATGTTTGGTAGGTTTGGACAGGAAAGAGTTGACTTTTGATTTATAGCCCGCTATTCGGTTGATTTCTACGCTTTACATTGCTCTAATATAGTCATCTGGACTCTGGTGATGCCAGTAACAGTGGTCCCGGCACGTTAGGTGTAGTTAGGCTGCGTTTGGTTAGGTTACGTTTGCTTTGGTTATGTCAGGATGGATCTGGCTTTCGTGGTATACACTGTTATTCGATGGATTCCCGCGCTCTGCTCTCCTCTGCTATACTCTGCACTACTCTCGGAAGGCCAGCAATAGTGCCCGCAGCACGTAAGGTTCAGTCAGTATTCGTTCGTTAAGTCAGGTTTGGCTTGGTTAGCTAATGATATTTCTGAATTTTGTGGTATACAATGCAATTTGGTGGCTTCGTTCGTCCTACTGTGCTCCAGTTTATTCTGCTTGCCTCTGGGGAGACCAGCAGTAGTGGTATGGGCACGTTGTGTTGAGTTAGTTTCCGTTTGGTTAGGTTCCGTTAGCATGGGTTCGGTTTGGATATCTTTGAACTTTCTGCTATACACTGCCATTCTCTTACCTACTGCGGTCCACTCTCTCCTAATATGTACTGCTCGGCGATGGGCAGGCCAGCAATAGCGGTCTAGGAGCGTTAGGATTAGTTATTCTACGTTTCGTTATGTTAGGATATCTCTGGCTTTCGTGGTATACCTTGGTATTTGGTGGGTTTCCGCGCTCTGCTGTGCTATACTATACTCTGACCGCATCTGTTGTACCAGCAACAGTGGTCGTGGCACTATAGGCTTTGTTAGTCTGCGCTTGGTTATGCTACGTTTGGTTATGTTA
>NW_016934125.1:0-292 GCF_001483705.2 Eufriesea mexicana
ATAGGCCTATTCTCTGGCAAGTAGATGGCTGTACTTGCCAATGGATTGAAGGCGTTATGCCATATATTCTCCATGATATAACAGGTTATAGATTTTGTATATACCTATATTCTGGCAAGTAGATGGCTGTACTTGCCATTGGATTGAAGGCGTAAGGCGATCTATTCACAAAGCTATAACAGATTATAGATTTTGAATGGACCGATTCTCAGGCAAGTAGATGGCTGTACCTGCTATTGGATTGCAGGCGTTAGGCGACCTATTCTCCATGTTACAACAGATTATAGATTTT
>NW_016934125.1:314-532 GCF_001483705.2 Eufriesea mexicana
TTGCCATTGGATTGAAGGCGTTAGGCGATCCATTCACCAAGCTATAACAGGTTATAGATTTTGAATAGACCTATTCTCCGGCAAGTATATGGCTGTACTTGCCATTGGTTGAAGGCGCTATGCGACTTATTCGCCAAGCTATAACAGAGTGTAGGTTTTGCATAGACCTATTTTCTGGCAAATAGATGTCTGTACTTGCCATTGAATTGAAGGCGTTA
>NW_016934126.1:0-1097 GCF_001483705.2 Eufriesea mexicana
CATACATCCATACATACAATCATATATTCATTCATACATACATCCATAAATTCATACTTAGATGCATCCACACATGCGTCCATACATACATCCATAAAAGCAACCATACTTACATCCATGCATGCATCCGTACATAAATCCACACATACATCCATGCGTACATCCATACATACATCAATACGTACATCATCACAAACATCCATTCATACATCCATACACCCTTATACTCATGCATCCATTCATCTGTACATCAATACATCCATCCATACATCCTGCCATCCACACATATATCCACCCATACATCCATCCATCCATACACCTACACATACATACATACATACATACATACATACATCCATACGTATATACATCCATACATCGATACATCCGTATCATCCACACAACCATCCAACAATCCATCGACCCATCTACACATCCATACATACATCAGCCCATATGTCCATACATACACTCATACATTCATTCATACATACTTCCATACAAACATCATTACATACATCCACACATGCATCCATACATGCATCCATACGAGGATCCATACATACATCCATGCATACTTCCGTACAAACACCCATACATACATCCATGCATACATCCGTATATACATCCATACAAACATCCACACATACATGCATGCATTGATCCATACATACGTCCATACAGGCATCCGCACGTACATCCATACAACCATACATTCATGCATCTATACATCTGTACATAAATACATACATGCATCCATATATCCTGACATCCACACGTACAACCATCCATACACCCATCCATCCAAACACCCATACTTCCATACATCCATACATCCATACATATATGCATCCATACAATAATACATCCGTACATCCGTCCATCCATAACTCAATCCATGCATTCATCCATCCACCTATAGAACCATTCATCCATACATACATCCATCCATCCATCCATCCATCCATACGTCCACCCACCCATACATCCAACGAACCATACATCCATCGACTCATACAAGCACTCATCCATAGATCCATCGATCCATACATCTATACATCCATACATCGATCCATCCATACATTCATACATCCACA
>NW_016934127.1:0-246 GCF_001483705.2 Eufriesea mexicana
ACAGGACATAATCAAACATAGCCTGACACAACCTAACGTGATGAAACCGTTGTTGTTGCCCTCCCCAGAGCCAAGCAGGTCATACTGGAGAACAGTGGAGAACAGAATTCCACCTAATAGCAGTGTACGGCACAAAAGGCAAAGCAACACTTAACAAACGTAGCTTAATCCGACCTAACCAAACGGAACATAACTCAACATAACGTGCCGAAGCCGCCACCCTTGCCCACCCCAGAGCCAAGCTGG
>NW_016934127.1:323-594 GCF_001483705.2 Eufriesea mexicana
CTTAGTCTGTCCCATCCGAACCGAGCGTAACCTAACTAATCATATCGAGCTGAGACCACTATTTCTGGCCTTGCCAGAGCCAAACTGAAAATATTAGAGCACTCTAGGACGCAGAGGTCCACCTAACAGCCGAATACGGCACAAAAGACAAAGCTGTCCCCTGCAAGCCTAACCAATCGAAACGTAACTGAACGTATCGATGCTCAAACTAACGTGCTGCGATTATCATTGCTGGCCTACCCGGAGTCAGACGGAGCACATAAGTGGAAAG
>NW_016934128.1:0-230 GCF_001483705.2 Eufriesea mexicana
ACCCTTCCATCCATCCACTCTTCCGTCCATCCAGCAATCCATTCATCCTCCCACACATCCATACATCCATACATCCATACATACACACATACATACTTCTTTAACTACATCCATGCATACATTCATACATACACCCATACATCCATACATCCATACCTTCATACATTCATTCATACATACATCCATACATCCACACATCCACCCATACAGCCATCCGGCCATACATTCAT
>NW_016934129.1:0-500 GCF_001483705.2 Eufriesea mexicana
TGCTCTAGTACATTCTGCTTGTCTTTGTGGAGACCAGCAATGGTGGTCTCGTCATGTTTGGTTGTGATAGGTTGCGTTCGGCTGTGATACGTTTGGCTATGTTAGGCATAGTCCGCTTTGTCTTTTGTGCTATACAAAGCTCTTCAGTGGGTTTCTGCGCCCTAGTGCGTAATGATATGTTCTGCTTGGCACTGGAGTGGTCACTAATAGCGGTATTTGCACGTTAGGTTCAGTATGGTTACGTTTCGTTAGGTTAGGTTAGGAAGTCTCGGTTAGGATTTCTTTGGCTCTTGTGGTATAATCTGCTATTCGGTGGATTTCTGCGCTCTCCATTGCTCTACTATACTCTGCACGTCGCTGGCGACGTGAGCAATAGTTGTCGTGGCACTTCAGGTTGAATTAGGTTACGTTTGGTTTGGTTCGGTTGTGTCAGGTTACGTTACGACGTCTTGGAATCTTGTGCTATCCAGTGCAATGAGGAGGGCTTCTGCGTGCCACTG
>NW_016934130.1:0-516 GCF_001483705.2 Eufriesea mexicana
GCAAAACTGCTAGCCTTCACATAGCCAAGCAGAATATACTGGAGCGCAGCAGAGTGCGGAAATTCACCGGATAGCGGTGCATTGCACTAGCATCAATGCCATCCTATCCATACTTAACCTACCCTAACCTAACCAAACGGAATCAAGCTCAAACAAACGTGCAACGA
This sequence comes from Eufriesea mexicana, assembly GCF_001483705.2. Lineage (NCBI taxonomy): Eukaryota > Metazoa > Arthropoda > Insecta > Hymenoptera > Apidae > Eufriesea > Eufriesea mexicana. The sequence goes on from NW_016934130.1 coordinate 168, forward strand.
TGACTGCTGCCGGCCACACCAGAGGCAATCGGAGGATTGTAGAGCTAGGCAGGGCGCTGGTATCGAACGAATAGCAGTGTATAGCACAAAAACAAGACTATCCTAACAAAACCTAACCTAACCCAGCCAAGCCGAATGTAACCAAGCTCAACCTAACGTGCCGAGGCCACTAAGCTGGTCTCCGCAGAACCAAACAGATCATATAAGAGCGCAGAAGACCACCATATAGAAGTGTATAGCACAAAAGGTGCAACTATCCTATCCTTACCTCAGCAAACCTAACGTTGCCCAACATAACCTAACTAATCCTGACGAGCCGAGATCACTACTGCTGCCACTCCAGAACCAA
>NW_016934131.1:0-1465 GCF_001483705.2 Eufriesea mexicana
TAGGGTAGGTTAAGTTTGGTTAGAGTGGCCTTGACTTGTGTGCCATACACTGCTATACGGTGGACTCCTGCGACCGACATTGCTCCGCTATAATCCGCTCGAAGCTGTGGGATACAGAAGTAGTGCTCTCGGCACGCTAGGTTGAGATAGATAACGATAGGTTATGTCACGTTTGGATAGGTTAGGATAGGACAGCTTCGACGTATATGTTATGCACCGCTATTTGGTGAACTCCTGCGCTCTACATTGCTCTAATATGCTCTGCTTGGCACTGGGGAGTCCAGCAATGGAATCCTCCGCACGTGACGTTTTGTTTGGCTACGTTCGGTTAGGTCAGCTTTGGACACGTTCGGTAATGGTCTCTTTGACCTTCGTGCTACACACCGCCATGCGGTGGATTACTGTGCTCTACTGTGCTCCAGTATACTCTGCTTGACTGTGGGGAGGGAAGCAACAGTGGTTTCGGCGCGTTAGGTTGAGTTACGTTTGGCAGTGTTAGGACAGGGTAGCCTCGACTATTGTGCCATGCACTGCGATTCTATGGACTACTGCGCTCCACTGCCCTCTAATTTGTTCGGGTTGGCTCTGAGGAGTGCAGCAATAGAGGCTTCGGCACGTTAGGAGGAGTTACATTACGTTTGGTCGCGTTACGCTTGGTTATGACAGAATAGGTGAGCTTTGTATTTTGCGCTGTACACAGCTATTCGTTCGATGTCTGTCCACGGCATTACTCTACTGACACCTGCTTGTCCCTGTGGAGGCCAGCAACAGTGGCCGTGGCACGTTTGTTTGAGTTATGTTACATTTGGTTAGGTAAGGCTTGTTTTGGTTTGGATGGGACAGCTTCGGCTTTTGTGATATGCATTGCTATTCGCTGGAATTCTGCGCTCTACTCTGCTCCCATATGCTCTGCTTGGCGCTGGGGAGGCCAGCAATCGTGGTCTCGGCACGTTACTTTGTGATATGTCACGTTTCGTTTTCACGACTTTCTAGGCTAGAAACGTATCGCTACAACTTTTCGGCTATACACTGCTGTTTGGTGGATAACCGTGCTCTTCATAGCTCTACTATGCTCTGCTTAACACCAGGGAGACCAGCAATAGCGTTCGTGGGACGATAGGTTGAGTTAAGCTACGTTTGGTAAGGTTAGGTTTGGTTACTTCGGCTTTTATGGCTGCTGACTTTTGTGTTACACACTGCTATCGGTGGATTTCTGCGCTCTGCTGAGGTGTAATATGTACTGCTTGGCATACGATGGGCCAGCAATAGAGGTCTCGGCTGGCGAGGCTACGTCATTCTACGTTTGGTTAGGTTAGGTTAGGTCAAATTAGGTTAGGATATCATTGGCTTTTGTACTGTACACTGCTGCTAGGTGGCCTTCTGCGCTCTACTGTGCTCTAGAATATTCTTTTTGGATCTGTGGAGGCCAGCGATACTGGTTTCGGAACGTCAGGTTGAGCTAGGT
>NW_016934132.1:0-699 GCF_001483705.2 Eufriesea mexicana
GGGCAGTGGTCGTGGCACGCCATGTTGAGTTACACTGCGTTAGGTTAGGTTAGACAAGATCAGGTTATGGTAAGGAATCTCCTACTGTTGTGCTTTCCACTGCAATGCGGCGGATCCCTACACACAACTTTTCTTCATTACACTCTGCTTGTCACTGTGGAGGTCAGCAATAGAGGTCTCGACATGTTTGGTTGCGCTATGTTGCGTTTGATATGTTACGCTTGGCCAGGTAAGGACAGGCCACTTCGACATATGTGCCTTACACTGCTATCCCTAGGATAGGGTTGCTGCGATCTACAGTGCTCTACAGTAATCTGCTTGGCTCCGGGGATGCCTGCAGCTGCGGTCGCTATACGCACTGTTGTGTTACACTACGTTTTGTTTGGATAGTTTAGATGAGATTGTGTCAGGATGTCTTCGGCATTTGTGATTTTCACAGCAATTCGGTGGATTTCTGCGCATTACTGTGTTCTGGAACACTCCGCTTGTCTTTGTCGGGGCCAGCAATTGTGGTCTCGTCATGTTAGGTTGAGTTAGTATGCGTTTGACTACGTTACGTTTGGCTAGGTTAGGATAGGCTACTTCGTCTTTTATTCTGTACACCGCAATTCGGTGGGCTTGTGCGCTCTTCGCTGGTCTACTATGCCATGCCCGACTCTGGTTAGGCGAGCAATAGTGGCCGTGGCACGTTAGATTGCG
>NW_016934133.1:0-981 GCF_001483705.2 Eufriesea mexicana
ATTCGTACCTTCATCCTTCGATACAACCATCCATCCATCCACACATCCATACATCCATGCGTCTGTACACCCATACATATATCCGTTCATACATAAATCCATACATCCTTACATACATCCATACATACATACAGCCATCCATCCATACACCCATCCATCCATACATACATTCATACATACGTCGATACACGCATCCATACATACATACAGCCATCCATCCATACACCCATCCATCCATACATACATTCATACATACGTCGATACACGCATCCATACATACATACAGCCATCCATCCATACACCCATCCATCCATACATACATTCATACATACGTCGATACACGCATCCATACATACATACAGCCATCCATCCATACACCCATCCATCCATACATACATTCATACATACGTCGATACACGCATCCATACATACATACAGCCATCCATCCATACACCCATCCATCCATACATACATTCATACATACGTCGATACACGCATCCATACATACATACAAACATTCGTTCATACATCCAACCATACAACCACCTACCCATATACACATCCATCAATCCATTCACCCGTCCATCTGGCGGTTGATCTAGTCCTCCGTCCAGCCACCCATTCGACCATCCATCCATCCATCAATCCAACCATCCGTACATCCATCGATCCATACATCGATTCATCCATACTTCCATCCACCAATCCATCCATCCGTCCATCCGTCCATCTGTCCGTCCATCCAATCCTCCGTCGAGCCACCGATCCCTCCGTCCATCCATAAATACATACAACCATACATCCATCCATCCTTCCACACATCCGTCCATCCATACATACATCCATACAAACATCCATACATACATCCATACATCCAACATCCATACATCCAAACATCCATACATACGTCCATACATGCATCCATAAAAACGTCCTTCCATACACGCATCCATACATCTATACGTACATCCGTTCATACAT
>NW_016934134.1:0-278 GCF_001483705.2 Eufriesea mexicana
AGATGGACGTATGGATTTAAGAATGTATGGATGTATGCATGTATGGATGTATGGATGTATGGAAGTATGTACGTACGAATGTACGGATGTACTTATGAATGGATTTATGTATGGACGGATGGATGTATGGATGTATGGATGTATGTATGTATGTATGTTTGGATGTATCGAATGGTGGACGTACGAATGGAAGAATTTAAGGATGTATGGATGTTGGGATGTATGGATGAATGTATGTATGGATGGATCTATGGATGGATGGACGTATGGATGTACGA
>NW_016934135.1:0-781 GCF_001483705.2 Eufriesea mexicana
GCGCGCCGCGGTCACTATTGCCCGCCTCCAACGAGTCGAGCAGAGCACTATCGAGCAATGTAGGCCGCAAAAATCCACCGTAAAGCAGTGTATAGCGGAAAAGTCGATGATATCCAAACCTAACCTTACCTACCCTAACCTAACGGAACGTAACCTAACTCAGCCTAACCTGCCAGGTACACTGCCGCCGGCATCACCGCAGCCAAGCAGAAAATATTGCAACAAAGTAGAGCGCAGTTATCCTCGCATAGCGGTGTATACAAAAAAGCCTAATCTATCCTATCCTAACCTCACCAAACGTAACATGACCGAACGAAGCATAGCTCAACCTGACGTGCCGAAACAGCTATCGCAGGCCTTCGAAGAACCTAGCAGAATATACTAGACCACAGCAGAGCGCAGAAATGCGTGGATAGCCGTTCACAGCAGAAAGGCCTAGACTATCCTATCCTAACCTCACCAGACGTGACATGTCCATAGGTGGCATAGCTCAATCTAACGTGTCGAGACCACTATAGCTGGCCTCCCCAGATCCAAGTAGAATATACCAGAGCACAGCAGAACGCAGAAATCCACCGCATTGCAGTGTATTGCGCCGAAGTCAAACATATCCTGACATAACCTGACATTACCTTACCTACCCAAATGTAGTGTATCTAAACATAACTTGACGAGGACAATATTGCTGGCATACCCAAAAGCAAAGCCAGGCAGAGCACATTAGAGCACATTAGAGCTCAGAAATACACCGAATAGCAGTGAATAGCGCAGAAGTCAATGT
>NW_016934136.1:0-206 GCF_001483705.2 Eufriesea mexicana
AATGCTATAGAATCTGACTGGAAAATTCAATTTTATTGACATTTTCGACTAATATCGTGGTAAGCAAATTTTGTTGCCTAAATGAGGAGTAAAGATCCTATTGGCATGCTATAGCCATTGCAGTGATATAGAATCTGAATGGAAAATTCAATTTTATTGACACTTTCGACTAATATCGTGGTGAGCTAATTTTGTTGCATAAATAA
>NW_016934137.1:0-638 GCF_001483705.2 Eufriesea mexicana
ACAGCCATGTACTTGAAAGAGAATAGGTCTATTCAATGTCTGTAATCTGTTATAGCTTGGTTAGTAGGTCGCCTAGCGTCTTCAACCAATGGCACGGACAGCCATCTACTTGCCAGAGAATTGGTCAATTCAAAATCAATAACCTGATATAGAATGGAGAATAGATCGCCTAACGCCTTCAAGCCAATGGCAGGCACAGCCATCTACTTGCCAGAGAATAGGTGTATTCAAAATCTATAACCTGTTATAGCTTGATGAATTGATCGCCTAACGCCTTCAATCTAATGGCAAGTACAGCCATCTTCTTGCCAGGCAATAAGTCTTTTCAAAATCTATAATCTGTTATATCTTGGTGTATACAACGCATAACGCCTTCAATCCAATGGCAAGTACAGCCATCTACTAGCCAGAGAAATGGTCTATTCAAAATCTATGATCCGATGTAGCTTGGTGAATAGGTCGCCCATCGCCTTCAATACAATGGCAAGTACAGCCACTTTCTTGAGAGAGAATATGTCTACTGAAAATCTATAGTCTGTTATAGCTTGGTGAATAGATCGCCAAACGCCTTCAATCCAATCGCAAGTACTGCCATCTACTTGCCTGACAATAGGTCTATTCAAAATCTATAATCTGTT
>NW_016934137.1:8711-9441 GCF_001483705.2 Eufriesea mexicana
CCTACTTGCCAGAGAATTGGTCTATTCAAAATCTATAACCTGTCATAGCTTGGTGAATAGATCACTTAACGCCTTCAATCCAATGGCAAGTACAGCCATCTACTTGCCAGATAATAGGTCCATTCAAAATCTATAACCTGTCATAGAATGGTGAGTAGATGGCATAGCGCCTTCAATCCAATTGCAAGTACAGCCATCTTCTTGCCACAGAATTGGCCTATTCAAAATCTATAATCCGTTGTAGCTTGGTGAATAGGTCGCCCAACGCCTTAAATACAATGGCAAGTATAGCCATTTTCTTGCCAGAGTATATGTCAACTGAAAATCTATAGTCCCTTATAGCTTGGTGAATAGATAGCCTAACGCCTTGAATCCAATGGAACGTACATCCACCTTCATGCCAGAGAATAGGTCTATTCAAAATCTATAACCTGTTATGGCTTGGTGAATAGATCGCCTATCGCATCCAATCGAATGGCAAGTAGAGCCGTCTACTTGCCAAAGAATAGGTCAATTCAAAATCTATAATCTGTCATCGCTTGGTGAATAGTTGGCCTAACGCCTTCAATCCAATGGCAAGTACAGCCGTCTACTTTCAAGAGAATACGTGCATTCAAAATCTATAATTTGTTATAGCTTGGTGATTAGATCGCCTATCGCCTGCAACCCAATGGCAGGTACAGCCATGTACTTGCCAGGGAATAAGTATGTTCAAAATCTATAATCTGTT
>NW_016934137.1:16793-17114 GCF_001483705.2 Eufriesea mexicana
GAGAATAGGTCTATTCAAAATCTATAATCTGTTATAGCTTGATGAATAGATCGCCTAACGCCTTCAATCCAATGGCAAGTACTGCCATCTACTTGCCTGGGAAAATGTCTATACAAAATCTATAATCTGTTATATCTTGGTGTATACAACGCCGAACGCCTTCGATCCAATGGCAAGTATATCCACCTACTTGCCAGAGAATGTGTCTATTCAAAATCTATAACCTTTTATAGCTCTGTGAATAGATCGCCTATCGCATCCAAACCAATGGCAAGTACAGAAATCTTCTTGCCAGAGAATAGGTCTGTTCAAAGTATATAA
>NW_016934138.1:0-305 GCF_001483705.2 Eufriesea mexicana
GATTTATGGATGTGTGGATGTATGAATGAATGGATGGATGGATGTATGGATGTATAGATGTATAGATCGATGGGTTTATGGATGGGTGCTTGTATGGACGAATGGATGTATGGTTCGATAGATGTATGGATGGGTGGATGTATGGATGGATGGATGTATGGAAAGATGGATGTATGGATGGATGTATGTGCTGATGCATTAACGGCCGTGTCTGTGGATGTATGTATGTATGAGCGTATGTTTGTGTGCGCGGATGTATGGATGTACGTATGGACGTATGTATGGATGTAGGTATGGATGGATGA
>NW_016934139.1:0-725 GCF_001483705.2 Eufriesea mexicana
ATGTATTAATGTATGGACGTTTGTACGTAAGGATGTATGAATGTATGGCCGTATTTGCGTTATCGATTTACGGATGTATTTATGCATGGATGTATGTATGTAAGAATATATGGAAGTACGGAGGCATAGATGTATCGATGGGTGCGTGGACGAATGGATGGGTGTATGGAGGGAAGAATGGATGAATTTATGGATGCATGTATGGATGAAAGTATGGATGGGTGTATGGATGTATGCATGTATGGATGTATGAATGTATGGATGTATGCATTTAAGTATGTATGGATGTATGCATGTATGGATGTATGGATGTATGGACGTATCGATGTATCGATGTATGGAAGTATGGATGTATGAATGGACGTATGTGTATATGTATGGATGTATGTATGTATGAATGTATGGTTGTAAGAATGTATGGATGTATGCAGGTATGGATGCATGGATGTATGCATGTATGGTTCTATGTATGTACGATTTTACGGATGTTTGGGTGTATGGATGTATGGATGGATGTATGGATGTATTAATGTATGGACGTTTGTATGAATGGATGTATGAATGTATGGCCGTATTTGCTTTATGGATGTACGGATGTATGTATGCATGTATGTATGTATGTAAGAATATATGGATGTACTGAGGCATGGATGTATGGATGTGTGGGTGGACGAATGGATGGGTGAATGGACGGAAGAATGGATGTATGTAGGGATGCTTGTATG
>NW_016934140.1:0-1762 GCF_001483705.2 Eufriesea mexicana
CTTTCCTCCTTGTTTATGCAAGAAAGTTAGCTCACCGCGATATTAGTCGAAAATGTCAGTAAATTAGAATTTTCCATCCACAAACTATATCATTGCAATACTATAGCACTCAAAAAGCATCTTTCCTCCTAACTTACCTATGGAAGACAGCTCACCACGATATTAGTCGAAAATGTCAACAAAATTGAACTTTCCAGCCAGATTCTGTAGCATTGTAATGCCTATAGCACGCCAACAGTATATTTCGTCCTTATTTATGCAAGAAAGTTAGCTCACCACGATATTAGTCGAAAATGTCAATAAAATTGAACTTTCCAGGCAGATACCAGGCAGATTCTACAGCATTGCAATGGATATAGCACGCCAAAAGCATCCTTCCTCCTTACCTATGCGACGAAGATAGCTCACCACGGTGTTAGTTGAGAATATCTATAAAATTGAATTTTTCAGCAAGAATGTGTAGCATTGTATTGCCTATAGCACGACAACAGTATATTTGCTCCTTATTTATGCAAGAAAGCTAACTCACCACGGTATAAGTCGAAAATGTCCATAAAATTGTACTTTCCAGACAGATTCTACTGCATTGCGACGGCTATAGCACGCCAGTGAAACCTACCCCCCTTATTAAGCAATAAAGTTGGCTCACCACGATAATAGTCGAATATGTCAATAAAATTGAATTTTTCAGAAAGATTCTATACCGTTGCAAAGGTAATAGCACGCCAATAGAATCTGTCCTCCTTATTTATGCAAGAAAGTTAGCCCACCACGATATTATCCGAAAATGTCAATAAAATTGAATTTTCCAGTCATATTCTATAGCGTTGCGACGGCTATAGCAGGCCAATTGAATCCTTCCTCCTTATATATGGGAGAAAGGTAGCTCACCATTATATTAGTCCAAAATGTCAATAGATTTGTATTTTCCAACCACATTCAGTATCATTGCATTGGCCTATAGCAATCAAAATGCACCTTTCCTCCATACGTACGCAAGGAAGTTAGCTCACCACGGTATTAGTCGAAAATGTCAACAAAATTGAACTTTCCAGCCGGATTCTACAGCATTGCGAAGGCTATAGCACGCCAATTGAATCTTTCCTCCTTATTTATGCAATAAAGTTAGCACACCAGGATATTATCCGGAAATGTCAATAAAATTGAGTTTTTCAGCCACATTCTAAATCATTGCAATGGATATTGCCCGCCAAACGCATCTTTCCTCCTTACCAATGCAAGGAAGTTATGTCACCTAGATATTAGGCGAATATGTCAATAAAATTTTATTTTCCTGGAGGATTCTATGGCATTCAATGCCTATAGCACGCCAATAGGATCGTTCCCCCTTAGTTATGTAAGAAAGTTAACTCACCACGATATCAGTCGAAAATGTGAACAAAATTGTATTTTCCAGCCACAACCTATATCACTGCAATGGTTAAAGTACTCAAAAAGCATCTTTCCTCCTTACTTACGCAAGGAAGTTAGCTCACCACGATATTAGTCAAAAATGTCAACAAAATTGTATTTTCCAGCCACAATCTATATCACAGCAGTGGCTATAACACTCAAAATGCATATTTCCTCCTTACTTACGCCAGGAAGTCAGCTCACCACGATATTAGAAGAAAATGTCAACAAAATTGCACTTTCCAGCCAGATTCTATAGCATTGCGACGCCTATAGCACGCCTATTGTCTCCTTCCTCCTTATTTATGAAAGAAAGATAGCCCACCACGATATTAGTCGAAAATGTCAA
>NW_016934141.1:0-3071 GCF_001483705.2 Eufriesea mexicana
CACAGTAGATCGCAGAGATTCAACGTATAGCAGTGTATAGCACAAAAGTCAAATCTATCCTCACCTACCCTAACTAACCGTTGCGATACCGACCGTAGCATAGCACAACCTCTCGTGCTGTGACCACTATTACGGGCCCCCACAGATCCAAGCAGAACATATTAGAAAAAAGTAGAGCACAGAAGTCCACCGAATAGGAGCGTATATCACAGAAGTAAAAGCTACCCTATCCAAACCTAGCCAAGCCATGACAAGTCTAACGTAACGTAACTCAGCCAAACGTGCAACGGCCACGGTTGCTAGCCTCTGCAGAGACAAGCGGATGCTAGTGGAACAACGCAGAGCGCAGGTATCAACCGAAAGGCAGTGTACAGCATAAATGTCAAAGCCATTCTGACGAAACCTAACCTAACCACACCTAACCAAACGTAACCTAACATAGCCTAACGTTCCTATGCCACTATTCCTGACCTACCCAGAGTAAAGCACAACAAATTTGAGCAGAGTAGAGCCCAGAAATCCAACGGATAGCAGTGTAGAGCACAAAGGTCTAAGCTACCCTGTTCTAACTTAACCAAACGTGACATAGCCAAACGCAACATATCTCAGCCTAACGTGCCGACAGCACTACTGCCGGGCAGCCCATACCCAAGCAGAGCCTATTAGAGCACAGTAGAGCGCAGAAAACGTCGGTATATCAGTGCGTAGCATAAAAGTCATAGCCACCCTATCCAAACCTGACCAAACGTCGCGTAACCAAACGCACCCTGTCATAACCTTACCTGCCGAGACCAGTATTGCTGGCATCCACAGTGCCAAGCAGAATATACTAGAGCACAGTAAAGCGCAGTAACCCACCGCATTGCAGTGTAGCACAAAAGTGGAAGATATCCCAATCCAACATGTTCTTACCTAACCCAACCGAACGTAGCCTAGCTCAAAATAAAGTGCCGTGTCAAGTATTGGTCGCCGTCCCAGAGACAGGCCGAGTGTATCAGAGCAATGTATAGCGTTGAAATCCACAGAATAGCAGTGTATGTCACAAAAGCCAGAGCTTTGCTGTCCTAACCTAGCCAAACGTAACATTACAAAACATAGCATAACTTAACATAACGCTACGAGACTACTACTGCTGGGCTCCCCAGAGCGAAGCAGAGCATGGTAGAGTAATAAAGAGCGCAGGAAACCACCGACAAGCCTTGTACAGCATTAAAGTCAAAACCGCCCTAACCAAACTTATACTAAGCTAACCTAGCCAAACGTAATATGGCTCAACCCACCGTGCCGAGACCACTATCGCTGAGCATCCCAGAACCAAGCAGAGCATACTATATCCCAGTAGAACGCACCAGTCAAACGAATAGTAGTGTATAACGCAATAGTCAGATCCACCCTAGCCCAACGTATACAAACGTATCGTAACCGAACGTAACCTAACATAGCCTAGCGTGCACAAGCCACTATTTCAGTCCTCCTGGGCGCAGCAAAATATACTGTAGCCCAGTAGAGTGCAGAAATCCATCGCATAGCAGTGCAAAGCACAAATATCATAGATACCCTAACCCAAACTCACATAGTCTAACCTAACCAAACGTAGCCTATCTGAAAATAACGTGCCGCGACCACCACCGCTGGTCTTCCCTGAGCCAATCTGAACGCAATAGAGCGCAGTAGATTGCAGAAATCCAACGCGTTGAGGTGTATAACACAAAGGCCAGAGCTATCGTCTCCTAACCCAACCAATCGCGACATAACCAAACGTAGCGTAAATCAACATGTCGTAACGCGAACACTACTGCTGCCCTTCCCAAACGCAGGCAGAGCATATTAGAGGCGTGTAGATCCCAGGAATCCACAGAATCGCAGTGTATAGCGCGAAGTCAAGGCTATCGAGATCTGACCAAGGCTACCATAGCCTACCCAAACGTAGCATAACTCATCCCAGCGCACCGAGACCACTATTACTGGCATCCCCAGAGTCGAGCAGATCAGAGTAGGACAAATTAGATGGTCGAAATCCACCGAATAGCAGAGTCCAGAACATAAGTCAAACACATCCTGACCTAGCCTGACATAAACCGACATAACCAAGCGTAGAATATCCAAGCCTAGTGCGCCGCGGCTACCATTTCTGGCCTTGCCAGAGTAAGGCAGAGAGTAGCAGATCACAGCAGACCGCCGAAATCCTCGGAATAGCAGTGTATATCACAAATGTCAAAGCTATCCTAACCGAACCTATCCAAATATATCATAACAGAACGCAAAATAACTCAATCTAACTTGCCTAGACCGTTACTGCTGACCTACCCAGAGCAATGCAGAACATATTGGAACACAGCCGAGCGCAGAATTCCACCGAAAAGCGGTGCATAGCACAAAAGTTAAAGCCGTACCTTCCTAACTTAGCAAATCGTAACATAACCAAACGCAACAAAAACCTACATAACTTGCCGAGACCACTATTGCTAGACTTCGCTGTGCCAAGCAGAACGTACCGGAAGACTGTAGATCGCTGATGTCCACCGAATAACAGTGTATAGAGCAATAGTCATAGACACCGAATCCTATCCTATCCAAGCGTAACATAACCAATCGTAATATGGAAATACCTGACGTGCCCCGACCACGATTCCTAGCCTCTCTAGAGCCATGCAGAATATGCTACTGCACAGCAGAGCGCAGAGTTCCTCCGAATACCACGAATTTCATACCACAAATGTCAAAGCTATCCTATCCAAACTTAACCAAACCTAACATAACCAAACGTGAATATAACCAAGCAAACGTGCCACGACCGACACTGCTGGCCTCCCAGAGTCAAGCAGAACACATGAGAGAACAGTGGAACGCAGGAGTGCACCGAATATCAGTGTATAGTGCAAAAGTTGGAGCTACCCTTTGCTAACGTAAACAATCGTGACAAAGCCAATCGTAACCTGACAAAGGATAATCATCCGAGACCATGATTGCTGTCCTCCTCAGAGCCATGCACAACACATTAAGGGAGAGTTGGGCGCAGAAATCCATGGAACCGCAGCGTATGGCAGAAAAGCAAAGCTACACAAACCTAA
>NW_016934142.1:0-2333 GCF_001483705.2 Eufriesea mexicana
ACACCCATCTACTTGCAAGAGAATAAGTCTTTTCAAAATCTGTAAGGTGTCATAGCTTGGTGACTAGATCGCATAACGCCTTGAATCCAATGGCAAGTACAGCCACCTTCATGCCAGAGAATAGGTCTATTCAAAATCTATAACCTGCTATAGCATGGTAAATAGATCGCATAACGCCTACAATCCAATGGCAAGTACAGCCGTCTGCTTGCCAGGGAAGAAGTTTATTCAAAATCTATAATCTGTTATATCGTGGTGTATACAACGCCTATCGCCTTCAATCCAATCGCAAGTACAGCCATCTACTTGCCAGAGAATGAGAATATTCAAAACCTATAAGCTGCCATTGCTTGGTGATTAGATCACCTATCGCCTGCAATCCAATGGTAGGTAGAGCCATGTACTAGCCAGGGAACAAGCCTATCCAAAGTCTATAATATCTTATAGCATGGTGAATAGATCGCCTAACGCCTTCAATCCAATGGCAAGTACAGCCATCTACTTGCCAGGGAATAGGACTATTCAAGATCTATAGTCTGTTATAGCTTAGTGAATACATCGCCTAACGCTTTCAATCCAATGGCAAGTATCTACACCTACAAGCCAGAGAATAGGTCTATTCAAAATCTATAACCTTCTATAGCTTGGTGAATAGATCGCCTAACGCCTTCAATCCAATGGCAAGTATCTACACCTACAAGCCAGAGAATAGGTCTATTCAAAATCTATAACCTTCTATAGCTTGGTGAATAGATCGCCTAACGCCTTCAATCCAATGGCAAGTATCTACACCTACAAGCCAGAGAATAGGTCTATTCAAAATCTATAACCTTCTATAGCTTGGTGAATAGATCGCCTATAGCCTCCAATCCAATGGCAAGTACAGCCATCTTCTTGCCAGAGTATAGGGCTGTTCAAGATCTATAATCTGTTATAGCTTGGTGAATACATCGCATAGCGCCTTCAATCCAAAGGCAAGTACAGCCATCTACTTGCCAGAGAATAAGTCTATTTAAAATATATAATCTGTTATAGCTTGGTGAATAGGTCGCCCAACGCCTTCAATCCAATGGTAGGTACAGACTTCTACTTGCAAGAAAATGGGTCTATTCAAAATCTATAACTTCTTATAGCTTGGTGAATATATCGCCTAACGCCTTCAAGCCATTCGCAAGCACAGCCATCTACTTGCCAGAGATTAAGTCTATTCAAAATCTATATGGTGTCATAGCTTGGTGATTAGATCGCCTGACGCCTTCAATCTAATGGCAAGTACAGCCATCTACTTGCCAGAGAATAGGTCTATTCAAAATTTATAATCTGTTGTAGCTTGGAGAATAGGTCGCCTAACGTCTTCAACCAAAGGCACGTACAGCCATCTACTTGCCAGAGAATAAGTCTATTTAAAATATATAATCTGTTATAGCTTGGTAAATAGGTCGCCCAACGCCTTCAATCCAATGGTAGGTACAGACTTCTACTTGCAAGAAAATAGGTCTATTCAAAATCTATAACATCTTATAGCTTGGTGAATATATCGCCTAACGCCTTCAAACCATTCGCAAGCACAGCCATCTACTTGCCAGAGAATAAGTCTATGTAAAATATATAATCTGTTATAGCTTCTTAAATAGGTCGCCCAACGCCTTCAATCCAATGGTAGGTACAGACTTCTACTTGCAAGAAAATAGGTCTATTCAAAATTTATAATCTGTTGTAGCTTGGAGAATAGGTCGCCTAACGTCTTCAACCAAAGGCACGTACAGCCATCTACTTGCCAGAGAATAAGTCTATGTAAAATATATAATCTGTTATAGCTTGGTGAATAGGTCGCCCAACGCCTTCAATCCAATGGTAGGTACAGACATCTACTTGCCAGAAAATAGGTCTATTCAAAATCAATAACTTCTTATAGCTTGGTGAATATATCGCCTAACGCCTTCAAACCATTCGCAAGCACAGCCATCTACTTCCCAGAGATTAAGTCTATTCAAAATCTATATGGTGTCATAGCTTGGTGATTAGATCGCCTGACGCCTTCAATCTAATGGCAAGTACAGCCATCTACTTGCCAGAGGATAGGTCTATTCAAAATTTATAATCTGTTGTAGCTTGGAGAATAGGTCGCCTAACGTCTTCAACCAATGGCAAGTACAGCCATCTACTTGCCAGAGGATAGGTCTATTCAAAATCTATGGCCCGTTATAGCATGGTGAATAGATCGCCTAACGCCTTCAATCCAATGGCAAGAACAGCCATCTACACGCCGCAGAATGAGCATATTCAAAACCTATAAGCTGCCATTGCTTGGTGATTAGATCACCTATCGCCTG
>NW_016934143.1:0-528 GCF_001483705.2 Eufriesea mexicana
AGCTCACTACGATATTAGCCGAAAATGTCAATAACATTGTATTTTCCATCCAGATTTTATAGCAGTGCAGTGCCTCTAGCACTCCAATAGTATCTTTCCTCCTTATTAATGCAAGAAAGTAAGCTCACCAAGATAATAGTGGAAAATGTCAGTGAAACTATATTTTCCAGCCAGACTCTACAGAATTGCAATTGCTATAGCACGCCAAATGGATCATTCCACCTTACATATGCAAGGAAGTTAGCTCAACGCGATAATAGTCGAAAATGTCAATAAAACTGAATTTTCCAGCGAGATTCTATAGCGTTGCAATGCCGATAGCACGCCAACAGAATCTTTCCTCCTTATTTATGCAAGAGACTAAGCTCAATAGCTCACCACGATATTATTTGAAAATGTCAATAAAACTGAACTTTCCGTCCAGATTCTATAGCATTGCAAAAACTATAGCGCGCCAATTGATTCTTTCATTCTTATTTATGCAGGAAACTCAGCTCACCACCATATTATACGAAAATGTCAATAAAA
>NW_016934144.1:0-638 GCF_001483705.2 Eufriesea mexicana
GTTATAGCTTGGTGAATAGGTCGCCCAACGCCTCCAATACAATGGTAAGTACAGCCATCACCTTGCCAGAGAATAGGTCTATTGAAAGTTTATAGCCTGTTATAGCTTGGTGAATACATCGTCTAGCGCCTTCAATCCAATGGCAACTAGAGCCTTCTACTTGCCAGAGGATAGGTCTATTGAAAATATATAATTTGTTATAGCTTGGTCATTAGGACGCCTAACGCCTTCAATCCAATGGCAAGTACAGCCATCTGCTTGCCAGAGGATAGGTCTATTCAAAATCTATAACCTGTTATAACTTGGTGAATAGATCGCCTAACGCATTCAATAAAAACAATCCAATGGCATGTGCAGACATCTACTTGCCAGAGAATATGTCTACTCAAAACCAATGCTCTGGTATAGCTTGATGAATAGATCGCCTAACGCTTTCAATCCAATGGCAAGTACAGCCATCCACTTGCCAGAAATTATGTCTACACAAAACCAATAATCTGGTATAGCTTGGTGAATAGATCGCCTAACGCCTTCTATCCAATGGCAAACGCAGGCATCTACCTGCCAGAGAACATGTCTATTCAATATCTATAAGCTGTCACAGCTTGGCGATCAGATCGCTTAACGCCATCAATCCA
>NW_016934145.1:0-493 GCF_001483705.2 Eufriesea mexicana
AAGCAAAATTCCTTTTAGGTTCAGATGATTTTTTTTGACCGAGATGTGTCGCTTTGAGTTTAGTCCAGAAACGGAGGTATCTAGTGATTTCTGCTACATATGCAAAATTATTTTGAGAATAGTTATTCTTTCCCAGAATTTTTGTCTGCTGTCTCGAATAGGACTAATCTTCCTCTGTAAAGCAAAATTCCTTTTAGGTTCAGATGATTTTTTTTGACCGAGATGTGTCGCTTTGAGTTTAGCCAAGAAATGGAGGTATCTAGTGATTTCTGCTACCTATGCAAAATTATTCTGAGAATAGTTATTCTTTCCCAGAATTTTTGTCTGCTGTCTCGAATGGGACTAATCTTCCTCTGTAAAGCAAAATTCCTTTTAGGTTCAGATGGTTTTTTTTGACCGAGATGTGCCGCTTTGAGTTTAGCCCAGAAACGGAGGTATCTAGTGATTTCTGCTACCTATGCAAAATTATTCTGAGAATAGTTATTCTTTCCCA
>NW_016934146.1:0-233 GCF_001483705.2 Eufriesea mexicana
GGTGAATACATCGCCAAACGCCTTCAATCCAATGGCAAGTACAGCCATCTACTTGCCAGAGTACAGGTCCATTCGAAATCTATAACCTGTTATAGCATGGTGAATAGATGGCCTAACGCCTTCAATCCAATGGCAAGTGCAGACATCTACTTGCCAGAGAATAAGTCTACTCAAAACCTATAAGCTGCCATAGCTTGATGATAATATCGCCTATCGCCTTCAATCCAATGGCA
>NW_016934147.1:0-287 GCF_001483705.2 Eufriesea mexicana
TGACCTGACCTGACGTGACCTGACCTGACGTGACCTGACCTGACGTGACCTGACCTGACTTGACCTGACCTGGCCTGCCCTTGCCTGACATGAACTGACCCGATCTGACCTGACCTGGCCTGACCTGGCTGAGCTGACCTGACCTGACCTGACTTGACCGGGCCTGACCGGTCCTCTCCTCACCTGACCTGACCTAACCCGACCTGACATTACCTGGCCTGACCAGAACTGTCCCGACTTTAACCGGGCTTACCTGACCTGACATGACCTGTCCTGACCTGACCTGA
>NW_016934148.1:0-878 GCF_001483705.2 Eufriesea mexicana
TATTAGTCGAAAATGTCAAAAAATTGAACTTTCCAGCCAGATTCCATAGCATTGCGACGGCTACAGCACTCCAATTGAATCTGTCCTCCGTATTTATAAAATAAAGTTGGCTCACCACGATATTAGACGAAAATGTGAATAAAATTGAATTTTCCAGGAAGATTCTATAGCTTTGCGATGACTATAGCACGCCAACAGAACCTTTCGTCCTCATTTATGCAAGAAAGTTAGCTCACAGCGTTATTAGCCGAAAATGTCAATAAAATTGGATTTTCCAGCCAGATTCTAAGGCATTGCAATGGATATAGCACGCCAAATTGCAATGGATATAGCACGCCAATTGAAACCCTCCTCCTTATTTATGAAAGAAAGATAGTCACCGTGATATTAGCCGAAAATGACAACAAATTTGCATTTCTCTTACAGATTCTATAGCTTTGCAACGACTAGAGCACGCCAACACAATGTTTCCTCCTTACTTACGCGGGGAATTTAGCTCACCACGATATTAGTCGAAAATGCCAACAAAATTGTATTTTCCAGCCACATTCTATACCATTGCAATGGCTATAGCACTCAAAATCCGTCTTTCCCCCTTACTTACGCAAGGAAGCTTGCTCCCACGATATTAGTCGAAAATGTCAACAAAATTGCATTTTCCACCCACATTCTACATCATTGCAATGGCTATAGCGCACAAAAAGCATCTTTCCTCCTTACTTATGCAAGGAAGTTAGCTCACCACCATATTAGTCGAAAATATCAACGTAATTGTATTTTCCTGCCACATTCTATACCATTGCGATGGCTAGAGATCGCCAATAGAATCTTTCCTCCTTGTTTATGCATGAAAGTTAGCTCGCCACGATATTAGTCGA
>NW_016934149.1:0-10803 GCF_001483705.2 Eufriesea mexicana
GACTTGCTATAGCCTTCGCAATGCTATAGAATCTGTATGGAACATTCAATTTTATTGACATTTGCGACTCATATCGTAGTGAGCTAACTTTCTTGCATAAACAAGGAGGTAAGATTATATTGGCAAGCTATAACCATCGCAATGCTATAGAATCGTCGAGGACAATTCAATTTTACTGACATTTTCGACTAATTTCGTAGTGAGCTTACTTTCTTCCCTAAGTAACTGGCAAAGATCATTCTGGAGTAATATAGCCATTGCAATGCTTAGGAACCTGGCTGGAAAATTCAATTTTATTGACAGTTTCGACTAATATCGCGATGAGCTAACTTTCTTGCATAAATAAGGAGGAAAGATAATATGGGCGTGCTATAGGCTTTGCAATGCTATAGAATCTTGCTGGAAAGTTGAATATTATTGACAGTTGCGACTATTATCGTGGTGAGCTATCTTTCTTGCCTAAATAAGCCGGGTAGATTTTATTGGCGTGCTGTAGACATTGCAATGATATAGATTGTGGTTGAAAATTCAATTTTATTGACATTTTCGGCTAATATCGTGGTGAGATAACGTTCTCGCATATATAAGTAGGATAGATTCTATTGGGGTGCTATAGGCATTCCAATGCAATAGAATCTTCCTGGAAAATTCAATTTTATTGACAGTTTTGACTAATATCGTGGTGAGCTCTCTTTCTTGCATATATAAGCAGTTTAGATTCTATTGGCGTGCTATAGACATTGCAGTGTTGTAGAATGTGATTGGAAAATTCAATTTTATTGAGATTTTCGGCTAATATCGTGGTGAGTTAACTTTCTCGCTTATATAAGGTGGACAGATTATATTGGCGTGCTATAGGCATCGCAATATAATTGAATCTTCGTGGAAAATTCAATTTTATTGACATTTTCGACTAATTTCGTGGTGAGCTAGCTTCCTTCGCTATGTAAGGGGGAAATATCCTTCTGGAGTCCTTTAGCCATTGCAATGCTGTAGAATCTGGTTGGGAAATTCAATTTTATTGAGATTGTCGACTAATATCGAGACGAGCTAACTTTCTTGCATAAATAAGGATGAATGATTCTATTGACTTGCTGTAGCCTTCGCAATGCAACAGAATCTGGCTGGAAAATTCAATTTTACTGACATTTTCGATTAATATCGTGGTGAGCTACCTTTCTTGCATAGGTAAGGAGGAAAGATTCTATATGCGCGCTATAGCCGCTCATGGGCTGTAGAATCTGGCTGGAGAATTCAATTTTATTGACATTTTCGACTAATACCGTGGTGAGCTAACTTTCTGGAATAAATAAGAAGTTACATTCTATTGGCGTGCTATAGTTATTGCAATGATGTAGAATGTGGTTGGAAAATTCAATTTTTTTGACATTTTCGGCCAATATCGTGGTGAGTTAACTTTCTGCAATATATAAGGTGGATAGATTCTAATGGCGTGCTATAGGCAATGAAATCCTATAGAATCTTCCTGGAAAGTTCATTTTTATTGACATTTTCAACTATTATCTTGGTGAGATAGCTTTCTTGCATAAACAGGGAGGTAAGATTATATTGGCAAGCTATAACCATCGCAATGCTAGAGAATCTGGTCGGAAAATTCCATTTTATTGACATTTTCGACTAATTTCGTGGTGCGCTGCCTTTCTTACATAAATAACGAGGAAAGATACATTTGGCGTGCTATAACCACCGCAATGATATAGAATGTGCCTGGCAGATTCATTTTTTTTGACAGTTTCGACTAATATCGTGGTGAGCTAACTTGCTTGCATAAACAAGGAGGAGAGATTCTACTGGCGTGCTATAGACAATGACATGATAAAGAATCGTCCTGGAAAATTCAATTTTATTGTCATTTTCTACTAAAATCTTGGTGAGATAACTTCCTTGCATACGTAAGGAGGAAAGATGCTTTTGGAGTGCTATTGAGATTGCAATGTCGTAGAATCTGGCTGGATAATTCAATTTTATTGACATTTTCGGCTAATATCGTGGTGAGATGACATCCTCGCATATGTAAGTGGGATAGACCCTATTGGCGTGTTATAGGCACTGCAATGCAATAGAATTTTCCTGGAAAATTCAATTTCATGGACAATTTCGACTAATATCGTGGCGATCTGTCTTTCGTGCATTTATAAGCAGTTTAGATTCTATTGGCGTGCTATAGATACTGCAATGATATAGAATGTGGTTGGAAATTTCAATTTTATTGACATTTTCGACTAATATCTGGATGAGTTAACTTTCTTGCATAAATAAGGCGGAAAGATCCTATTGGCGTGCTGCAGCCATTTCAGTACTATAGAATCTGACTGGAAAGTCCAATTTTATTGACAGTTTCGACTATTATCGTGGTGAGCTACCTTTCTTGCCTAAATAAGCAGGGTAGATTCTATTGGCGTGCTATAGGCACTCCAATGCAATAGAATCTTAGTGGAAAATTCAATTTGATCGACAGTTTCGACTAATTTCGTGGTGAGCTGTCTTCCTTGCATAGGTAAGGAGCAAAGATACGTTCGTAGTGCTATAGCGATTGCAATGCTGCGGAATCTGGCTGGAAAATTAAATTTTATTGACATTTTCCTCTAATAACGTAGTGAGATAACTTTCTTGTATAAACAAGGAGGTAAGATTATATTCGCAAGCTGTAAAATTCGCAAGCTGTAACCACCGCAATGCTATAGAATCGTCCTGAAAAATTCAATTTTATTGTCATTTTCTACTAATATCGTGGTGAGCTCACTTCCTTCCCTAAGTAAGGGGGGAAGATACATCTGGAGTGCTGTACCCATTGCAATGCAGTAGAATCTGGCTGGAAAACTCAAATTTTTTGACATTTTTTACTAATACCGTGGAGAGCTAACTATCTTGCATAAGTAAGGAGGAAGGATTCCAATGGCGTTCTATAGCCATTTTAATGCACTGGAATCTGGCTGGAATCTTCAATTTTATTGACAGCTTCTACTAATAGCGTGGTGAGATGTCTTTCTTGCATATATAAGCAGTTTAGATTATATTGGCGTGCTATAGACGTTGCAGTGTTGTAGAATGTGGTTGGAATATTCAATTTTATTGAGATTTCCGCCTAATATCGTGGTGAGTTAACTTTCTCGCTTATATAAGGTGGATAGATACTATTGGCGTGCTGTTGGCATTCCAATGCAATAGAATCTTCCTGGAAAATTCTAATTTTATTGACATTTTCGACTAATTTCGTGGTGCGCTGTCTTTCTTGCATAAATAAGGGGGAAAGATACTTTTGGCGTGCTATATCCATTGCAATGAAATAGAATGTGCCTGGCAGATTCATTTTTATTGACAGTTTCGACTAACATCGTGGTGAGCTAACTTCCTTGCATAGATATGGAGGTAACATCCGTTCGGAGTGCTACAGCCATTGCAAAGCTGCAGAATCTGGCTGGAAAATTCATTTTTATTGACATTTTGGACTAATATCGTTGGAAAGCTAACTTTCTTGCATAAACAAGGTGGAACGAATCTATTGGCGTGCTATAGCCATTTCAATACTGTAGAATCTGGATGGAAAATTCAATTTTATTGACAGTTTCGACTAATATCGTGGTGAGCTAGCTTTCTTGAATAAAGAAAGAGGAAAGATTATATTGGCAAGCTATAACCATTGCAATGATATAGAATCTGGCCGGAAAATTCAATTTTATTGACAGTTTCGACTAATATCGTGGTGAGCTAGCTTTCTTGAATAAAGAAAGAGGAAAGATTATATTGGCAAGCTATAACCATTGCAATGATATAGAATCTGGCCGGAAAATTCAATTTTATTGACAGTTTCGACTAATATCGTGGTGTGCTAACTTTCTTGCATAAATAAGGAGGAGAGATTCTACTGGCATGCTGTAGGCATTGCATGCTAAAGTATTGTCCTGGAAAATTCTATTTTATAGTCATTTTCTACTAATATCGTGGTGAGATAGCTTCCTTGCATAAGTAAGGAGGGGAGATCCTTTTGGAGTGCTATTGGCTATGAAATGCTATAGAATCTGGCTGGAAAGTTCATTAATAATGGCAGTTTCGACTATTATCGTGGTGAGCTATCTTTCCTGCCTAAATAAGCAGGGTAGATTCTATTGGCGTGCTATAGACATTGCAATGCTGTAGAATGTGGTTGGAAAATTCAATTTTATTGACATTGTCGACTAATATCGAGATGAGCTAACTTTCTTGCATTAACAAGGAGGTATGATCATATTGGCGAGCTATAACCATCGCAATGCTATAGAATCTGGCCGGAAAATTCAATTTCATTGAAATTTTCGACTGATATCGAGATGAGCTAACTTTCTTGGATGAATATGGAGGAAAGATTCTATTGGCGTGCTACAGCCACTTCAATACTATAGAATCTGGCTGGAAAGTTCAATATTAATGACAGTTTCGACTACTATCGTGGTGAGCTACCTGTCTTGCCTAAATAAGCAGGGTGAGTTATATTGTCGTGCTATAGACACTGCAATGCAGTAGAATCTTGCCGGAAAATTCAATTTTTTTGACATTTTCGAATAATATTGTGGTGCGCTGCCTTTCTCGCATAAATAAGGAGGAAAGATTCTATTGGCGTGCTATAGGCTTCGCAATGCTTTAGAATCTTGCTGGAAAATTCAATTTTATTGACATTTTCGTTTGTTATCTTAGTGAGCTATCTTTCTTGCATAAATAAGCAGGGTAGATTCTATTGGCGTGCTGTACACATGGCAATGATTTAGAGTGTGGTTGGAAAATTCAATTTCATTGACATTTTCGGCTAATATCGAGGTGAGATGACATCCACGCATATATATAAGTAGGATAGATTCTATTGGCGTGCTATAAGCATTGCAATACAATAGAATCTTCGTGGAAAATTCAATTTTATTGGTATTTTCGACTAAGTTCGTGGTGAGCTAACTTCCTTGCATAAGTGAGGAGGTGGGATTCTTTTGGAGTGCTATTGGCTATGAAATGCTATAGAATCTGGCTGGAGTGCTATTGGCTATGAAATGCTATAGAATCTGGCTGGAGTGCTATTGGCTATGAAATGCTATAGAATCTGGCTGGAGTGCTATTGGCTATGAAATGCTATAGAATCTGGCTGGAGTGCTATTGGCTATGAAATGCTATAGAATCTGGCTGGAGTGCTATTGGCTATGAAATGCTATAGAATCTGGCTGGAGTGCTATTGGCTATGAAATGCTATAGAATCTGGCTGGAGTGCTATTGGCTATGAAATGCTATAGAATCTGGCTGGAGTGCTATTGGCTATGAAATGCTATAGAATCTGGCTGGAGTGCTATTGGCTATGAAATGCTATAGAATCTGGCTGGAGTGCTATTGGCTATGAAATGCTATAGAATCTGGCTGGAGTGCTATTGGCTATGAAATGCTATAGAATCTGGCTGGAGTGCTATTGGCTATGAAATGCTATAGAATCTGGCTGGAGTGCTATTGGCTATGAAATGCTATAGAATCTGGCTGGAGTGCTATTGGCTATGAAATGCTATAGAATCTGGCTGGAGTGCTATTGGCTATGAAATGCTATAGAATCTGGCTGGAGTGCTATTGGCTATGAAATGCTATAGAATCTGGCTGGAGTGCTATTGGCTATGAAATGCTATAGAATCTGGCTGGAGTGCTATTGGCTATGAAATGCTATAGAATCTGGCTGGAGTGCTATTGGCTATGAAATGCTATAGAATCTGGCTGGAGTGCTATTGGCTATGAAATGCTATAGAATCTGGCTGGAGTGCTATTGGCTATGAAATGCTATAGAATCTGGCTGGAGTGCTATTGGCTATGAAATGCTATAGAATCTGGCTGGAGTGCTATTGGCTATGAAATGCTATAGAATCTGGCTGGAGTGCTATTGGCTATGAAATGCTATAGAATCTGGCTGGAGTGCTATTGGCTATGAAATGCTATAGAATCTGGCTGGAGTGCTATTGGCTATGAAATGCTATAGAATCTGGCTGGAGTGCTATTGGCTATGAAATGCTATAGAATCTGGCTGGAGTGCTATTGGCTATGAAATGCTATAGAATCTGGCTGGAGTGCTATTGGCTATGAAATGCTATAGAATCTGGCTGGAGTGCTATTGGCTATGAAATGCTATAGAATCTGGCTGGAGTGCTATTGGCTATGAAATGCTATAGAATCTGGCTGGAGTGCTATTGGCTATGAAATGCTATAGAATCTGGCTGGAGTGCTATTGGCTATGAAATGCTATAGAATCTGGCTGGAGTGCTATTGGCTATGAAATGCTATAGAATCTGGCTGGAGTGCTATTGGCTATGAAATGCTATAGAATCTGGCTGGAGTGCTATTGGCTATGAAATGCTATAGAATCTGGCTGGAGTGCTATTGGCTATGAAATGCTATAGAATCTGGCTGGAGTGCTATTGGCTATGAAATGCTATAGAATCTGGCTGGAGTGCTATTGGCTATGAAATGCTATAGAATCTGGCTGGAGTGCTATTGGCTATGAAATGCTATAGAATCTGGCTGGAGTGCTATTGGCTATGAAATGCTATAGAATCTGGCTGGAGTGCTATTGGCTATGAAATGCTATAGAATCTGGCTGGAGTGCTATTGGCTATGAAATGCTATAGAATCTGGCTGGAGTGCTATTGGCTATGAAATGCTATAGAATCTGGCTGGAGTGCTATTGGCTATGAAATGCTATAGAATCTGGCTGGAGTGCTATTGGCTATGAAATGCTATAGAATCTGGCTGGAGTGCTATTGGCTATGAAATGCTATAGAATCTGGCTGGAGTGCTATTGGCTATGAAATGCTATAGAATCTGGCTGGAGTGCTATTGGCTATGAAATGCTATAGAATCTGGCTGGAGTGCTATTGGCTATGAAATGCTATAGAATCTGGCTGGAGTGCTATTGGCTATGAAATGCTATAGAATCTGGCTGGAGTGCTATTGGCTATGAAATGCTATAGAATCTGGCTGGAGTGCTATTGGCTATGAAATGCTATAGAATCTGGCTGGAGTGCTATTGGCTATGAAATGCTATAGAATCTGGCTGGAGTGCTATTGGCTATGAAATGCTATAGAATCTGGCTGGAGTGCTATTGGCTATGAAATGCTATAGAATCTGGCTGGAGTGCTATTGGCTATGAAATGCTATAGAATCTGGCTGGAGTGCTATTGGCTATGAAATGCTATAGAATCTGGCTGGAGTGCTATTGGCTATGAAATGCTATAGAATCTGGCTGGAGTGCTATTGGCTATGAAATGCTATAGAATCTGGCTGGAGTGCTATTGGCTATGAAATGCTATAGAATCTGGCTGGAGTGCTATTGGCTATGAAATGCTATAGAATCTGGCTGGAGTGCTATTGGCTATGAAATGCTATAGAATCTGGCTGGAGTGCTATTGGCTATGAAATGCTATAGAATCTGGCTGGAGTGCTATTGGCTATGAAATGCTATAGAATCTGGCTGGAGTGCTATTGGCTATGAAATGCTATAGAATCTGGCTGGAGTGCTATTGGCTATGAAATGCTATAGAATCTGGCTGGAGTGCTATTGGCTATGAAATGCTATAGAATCTGGCTGGAGTGCTATTGGCTATGAAATGCTATAGAATCTGGCTGGAGTGCTATTGGCTATGAAATGCTATAGAATCTGGCTGGAGTGCTATTGGCTATGAAATGCTATAGAATCTGGCTGGAGTGCTATTGGCTATGAAATGCTATAGAATCTGGCTGGAGTGCTATTGGCTATGAAATGCTATAGAATCTGGCTGGAGTGCTATTGGCTATGAAATGCTATAGAATCTGGCTGGAGTGCTATTGGCTATGAAATGCTATAGAATCTGGCTGGAGTGCTATTGGCTATGAAATGCTATAGAATCTGGCTGGAGTGCTATTGGCTATGAAATGCTATAGAATCTGGCTGGAGTGCTATTGGCTATGAAATGCTATAGAATCTGGCTGGAGTGCTATTGGCTATGAAATGCTATAGAATCTGGCTGGAGTGCTATTGGCTATGAAATGCTATAGAATCTGGCTGGAGTGCTATTGGCTATGAAATGCTATAGAATCTGGCTGGAGTGCTATTGGCTATGAAATGCTATAGAATCTGGCTGGAGTGCTATTGGCTATGAAATGCTATAGAATCTGGCTGGAGTGCTATTGGCTATGAAATGCTATAGAATCTGGCTGGAGTGCTATTGGCTATGAAATGCTATAGAATCTGGCTGGAGTGCTATTGGCTATGAAATGCTATAGAATCTGGCTGGAGTGCTATTGGCTATGAAATGCTATAGAATCTGGCTGGAGTGCTATTGGCTATGAAATGCTATAGAATCTGGCTGGAGTGCTATTGGCTATGAAATGCTATAGAATCTGGCTGGAGTGCTATTGGCTATGAAATGCTATAGAATCTGGCTGGAGTGCTATTGGCTATGAAATGCTATAGAATCTGGCTGGAGTGCTATTGGCTATGAAATGCTATAGAATCTGGCTGGAGTGCTATTGGCTATGAAATGCTATAGAATCTGGCTGGAGTGCTATTGGCTATGAAATGCTATAGAATCTGGCTGGAGTGCTATTGGCTATGAAATGCTATAGAATCTGGCTGGAGTGCTATTGGCTATGAAATGCTATAGAATCTGGCTGGAGTGCTATTGGCTATGAAATGCTATAGAATCTGGCTGGAGTGCTATTGGCTATGAAATGCTATAGAATCTGGCTGGAGTGCTATTGGCTATGAAATGCTATAGAATCTGGCTGGAGTGCTATTGGCTATGAAATGCTATAGAATCTGGCTGGAGTGCTATTGGCTATGAAATGCTATAGAATCTGGCTGGAGTGCTATTGGCTATGAAATGCTATAGAATCTGGCTGGAGTGCTATTGGCTATGAAATGCTATAGAATCTGGCTGGAGTGCTATTGGCTATGAAATGCTATAGAATCTGGCTGGAGTGCTATTGGCTATGAAATGCTATAGAATCTGGCTGGAGTGCTATTGGCTATGAAATGCTATAGAATCTGGCTGGAGTGCTATTGGCTATGAAATGCTATAGAATCTGGCTGGAGTGCTATTGGCTATGAAATGCTATAGAATCTGGCTGGAGTGCTATTGGCTATGAAATGCTATAGAATCTGGCTGGAGTGCTATTGGCTATGAAATGCTATAGAATCTGGCTGGAGTGCTATTGGCTATGAAATGCTATAGAATCTGGCTGGAGTGCTATTGGCTATGAAATGCTATAGAATCTGGCTGGAGTGCTATTGGCTATGAAATGCTATAGAATCTGGCTGGAGTGCTATTGGCTATGAAATGCTATAGAATCTGGCTGGAGTGCTATTGGCTATGAAATGCTATAGAATCTGGCTGGAGTGCTATTGGCTATGAAATGCTATAGAATCTGGCTGGAGTGCTATTGGCTATGAAATGCTATAGAATCTGGCTGGAAACCTCGATTTTATTGACATTTTCGACTAATTTCGTGGTGAGCTGATACCTTGCATAGGTAAGGAGGAAAGATTCTATTGGCGTGCTAAAGGCATTGCAATGCTATAGAAACTGGCTGGAAATTTCAATACTATTCACAGTTTCGACTATTATCGTGGTGAGCTACCTTTCTTTCCTAAATAAGCAGGGTAGATTCTATTGGCGTGCTATAGACATTGCAATGTTGGAGAATGTGGTTGGAAAATTCAGTTTTATTGAGGTTTTCGGCTAATATCGTGGTGGGTTAACTTTCTCGCATATATAAGGTGGATAGATTCTATTAGCGTGCTATAGGCATTACAAAGCAATTGAATCTTTGTGGAAAATTCAATTTTATTGACATTTTCGACTAATTTCGTGGTGAGCTAGCTATCTTGCATAAATAAGGACGAAAGATTCTATTGGCGTACTATAGCCATTGCAATGCACTGGAATCTGGCAGGAAAGTTCAATTTTATTGACAGTTTCGACTAATATCGTTGCGAGATGTCAACCTTGCATAAATAAGGAGTTTAGATTCTATTGGCGTGCTATAGCCATTGCAATGCTCTGGATTCTGTCTGGAAAGTTCAATTTTATTGACAGTTTCATGTAATATCGATGTGAGCTTACTTTCTTGCATAAACAAGGAGTTTAGATTCTATTGACATTTTAGATCTATATTTAGATCTATAGACGTTGCAATGATATAGAATGTGGTTAGGAAATTCAATTTTACTGACATTTTCGATTAACATCGTGGTGAGCTAACTTTCTTGCATAAATAAGGAGGAAAGATTTTATTGGCGTGATATAGGCTTCGCAATGCTATAGAATCTTGCTGGAATGTTCAATATTATTGAGAGTTTCGACTATTATCGTGGTGAGCTATCTTTCTTGCCTAAATTAGCAGGGTAGATTCTTTTGGCGCGCTATAGACAATCCAATACAGTAGAATCTGGCTGGAAAATTCAATTTTATGGACATTTTCGAATAATATTGCGGTGCACAGCCTTTCTCGCATAAATAAGGAGGAAAGATTTTATTGGCGTGATATAGGCTTCGCAATGCTATAGAATCTTGCTGGAATGTTCAATATTATTGACAGATTCGACTATTATCGTGGTGAGCTATCTTTCTTGCCTAATTAAGAAGGGTAGATTCTATTGGCGTGCTGTAGACATTGCACTGATGTAGAGTGTGGTTGGAAAATTCAATTTTATTGAGGTTTTCGGCTAATATCGTGGTGGGTTAACTTTCTCGCATATATAAGTCGGATAGATTCTATTGGCGCACTATAGGCATTGCAATACAGTAGAA
>NW_016934150.1:0-519 GCF_001483705.2 Eufriesea mexicana
TTTTTCGGCGGATTTCTGTGATCTACAGTACCCTACAGTTTTCTGCTTTGCTCTGGGGATGCCAGGAACCGTAGTTTCGGCTCGTTACTTGCAGCTATGCTACGTTTCGTTAGGTTAGGTAAGGCCATGTTATGTCTGGATATCCACGACTATTGTAACATACACTGCTACTGGGTGGATTTCTGCGCCCTATATTGCTCTACTATACTCAGCTCGTCTGTGTGTAGGCGAGAAATCGTGGTCGCGGCACGTTTGTTTGAGTCAGGTACCGTTTGCATAGGCTAGATTAGTTTAAGTTCGGTCAGGATAGCCATGGCTTTCGTGCTTTACCCTGCTCTTTATCTTTGGATTATTTCTGCGCCGTACTCTGCTCTACTATATTATGCTTCGGCCTGGGAATGCCACCAATTGTGGCCGCGGCATTTTACGTTCTGGCAGGCTACGTTTGGTTGGGTTATGTTAACTTGGGTTCGTCTGGATACAGATGACTTTTGTGCTGTACACCGCGATTCTATGGAT
>NW_016934151.1:0-523 GCF_001483705.2 Eufriesea mexicana
GGTTACGGTAGCTTTAACTTTTGTGCCGTACACAGCAATTCGGTGGATTTGTACGCCCTACTGCGCTCTGGTACGTCTGGCTTGAAACTGGGGAATGCAGCAATAGCGGTCTCGGCTCGTTTCTTTGAGTTATACTAATTTTGTTTATCTTTTGTTGGTTTGGGTTAGGTTTGGGTAGCTCGGCCTTTTCTGAAATGACCTGCGATTCTACGGACTTCTGCATTTTGCTCTCCACTAGTGTGCTCTGCTTGGCTCTGGGTAGGCCAGCAGTAGTGTTCGCGGCACGTTAGGTAGATTTAGGTTACGTTTGGATTCGTTAAGGTTGGTTAGGTTAGGAGAGGATGGAGAGGGCAGCTTTGACTTTAACGTTATAGTCTGCTATGTGGAGGATTTCTGCGCCCTGCAGGGCTCTAATATTTTTGGTTTCGCTATGGCAAGGACAGAAATAGTGTTCTCTGCCCGTTATAATGTGTCGGGTTACGTTCGGTTAGGTTGGGTTATGATGCGTTTGGTTAGAATAGCT
>NW_016934152.1:0-481 GCF_001483705.2 Eufriesea mexicana
AGGCACGTAGGTTGAGTTAGATTACGCTTGGTTACGTTATGTTTGGTTAGGTTAAGCCAGGTTAGCCTGGACATTTGCGCTGTACACTGAAATGCGGTGGATTACTGCGCTGTTATGTGATCTATCATATACTTCGTTCCTCTGGGGAGGCCCGCAACAGCGGCCTCTGCGCGTAAGGCTTACTTAGGCTACTTTTGCATATGACAGGTTTGGCTATGTTGGGACAGAGTAGCTTGAACTTCAGTGCCATTCAATGCTACTTGGTGAATTTCTGCGCCCTACTCCGCTCTAACATTTTCTGCTTGGCTCTGGGGTGGCCAGCAATATCGGTACCATAATGACAGGTTGGGTTATGCTCCGTTAGGTAGTGTTACGTTTGGCTAGGTTATGATGGGCTACTTCGACTTTTGAGAAATATACTGCTATTCCGTGGATTTCTGCGCTCTAATGCGCTCTAATATGCGCTGCTTGGAAATACGAA
>NW_016934153.1:0-605 GCF_001483705.2 Eufriesea mexicana
TCCCTGCCTTGCTCCGGGAATTCCAGAAAGGGTGGCGGAGGGGCGTTAGGTTGTGTTAGGTTATGTTTGGTTATGTTTGGTTTGTGTGGGTTAGGTAAGTATATCTTTAACTTTCGTGCTATACAAGGCCATTCAGTGGACCTGTGCGCTGCTCTCTCCTAATATGCCCTGCCTGGCAATGGGGAGTCCAGCAGTAGATGGCTAGGCACTTTAGGTTGGGATACGCTACGTTTGGTTAGTTCTGGCTTGGTTGGGTAATGTTAGGATACCTTCTACTTTCCTGCTTTACACTTAAGTGCGGCGGATTTCCGCGCTCTACACTGCGTTATTATACTCTGCTTTGCTCTGCGGAAGCCAGCAAAACTAGTAGCGGCACGTTGTGTCTAGGTACTCTACGTTTGGTTAGGTTGCGTTAGGCCCGGTTAGGTTAGTGTATCTTCGACTTTTGTACTATAAATTGCTGTTTGGTGGCAGGTGGCCTTCTGCCCTCTACTGTGCTCTACTGCACTCTGCCCGACCCAGGGCAGGCCAGAAATAATGGTCGTGGCACGATAGATGTTACTAGACCACGTTTGACAATACAACGAATGGTTAGGTGATGATAG
>NW_016934154.1:0-292 GCF_001483705.2 Eufriesea mexicana
AGTTCGGTGAAGCTTGGTTATGCTACGCTTGGTTAGGTTAGGACACGCAGCTATGACCTTAGTTGTATGGTCTGGTATTAGGAGTACTTCTGCGCCCTACTGCGTCCTAATCTATTCAGCTTGGCTCTGAGAAAGCCAGCTGTATTTGTCTCGGCACGTTAAGTTTTGTCATGTTACGCTCGGTTAGATTTGGTTAGGCTGTTTGCTTATGAAAGTTATAGTTTCTGTGCTGTGCATTGCTATTCGGTGGATTCCTGCGCTCCACTATGCTCTAATATGTCCTCCTTGGCCC
>NW_016934155.1:0-1068 GCF_001483705.2 Eufriesea mexicana
GAGTAAAGCATGGAATATTAGATCACAGCAGAGCGCAGAATTCCACCGAATAGCAGTGTACAGTACAATTGTCATAGCTACCCTAGCCTAATATAACAAAGCCTAGTAAAACCGAACGCAACATAAATGAATCAAACGTGCCACCGTCGCTATTGCTGGCCACACCAGAGATAAGCAGAAATTGGTAGAGCAATGCAGTGCGCAGATATCGGCAGAACAGCAGTGTATAGCACAAAAGTCAAAGAAACCTTCACCTAACCTGACCTATCACAACCTAACCGAGAATAGAATAACTAATGATATCGAGCCGGGACGTCTATTGCTGGCCTCCCGAGAGACAAGCAGAATGGATTAGAGCAAAGTAGAGCGCAAAAATCCACCGAATGGCAGCGTATAGCGCAATAGTCGAAGCTGCCCTGTCCTTATATAACCAAACGTGACATAACTGAATGTTGCTCAGCTCAACCTATTGCGTCGAGGACACTATTGCTGGCATCCACATACCCAAGCATTAGTTATTAGAACAAAGAAGAGCGCTGGAATGTGCGGATAGGAGTTTATAGCGCAAGAGTCTAAGCCATCCTATCCTAACCTCCCAAACGTAAGATAACCGAATTTGGCATAGCTCAACCCAACGTGCCGGGAGCAGTATTGTTGGTCCCACCAGAGCCAAGCAGAGAATACTGGAGCACAGCAGAGCGCTGAAGTCCACCGCATTGCAGTGTATAGCACAAAATTCACAGTTGCTTATCCTAACCTAGTTGAACGTAACATATCCGTACGTAGCCAAACTCAGCCAAACATGACGAGCCCAAGATTGCTGCCCTCCACAGAGAAAAGCCGAATGTACTAGAGCGCAGTAGAGTTCAGAAATCAACCGCGATGCAGTGAATAGCACAAATGTCGTAGGTAACATCACATATCTCGACCTAGCTGAACCAAACCAAACGCAGGGAGGAGCGTGCCACGACCACTGATGCCGGTCTCCACAGATCCACGCAGAAAGCAGTAGAGCACAGTAGATCACAGGAACCCGCCGTATAATAGTGTATAGCAAGAAAGTTGAAG
>NW_016934156.1:0-942 GCF_001483705.2 Eufriesea mexicana
GAACGTGCCGCGACCCGATTTGCTGACCTTCACAGAGCCAAGCAGATCTTAATAGAGGAGAGTGCATAGCAGAGATCCACCGAAGAGCAGTACATAGCCCAAAAGTCAAATTTACCCTATCCTACCCTAACCAAACGTAACATAACCTTACGTAACGTAACACAGACTAACGTGCCGTGACCCCTATAGCTGGCCGCCGCATAGCCGAAAAGAATATACTAAAGCTCAGTAGAGCGCAGGAATGCACAGAACATCAGTGTAGAGTACTAAAAACCATACCCACCATGACCAAACTTATCCTAACTTAGCCAAAGAGAACGGAATATAACTCAACCGTACGTGCCACGAACGTTATTGCTGGCGTCCCCAGAGACAAACAGAATATATTTGAGCACAGTAGAGCGCAGACGTCCACCGAAGAGCAGTGTATAGCGCCAAAGCTAAAGCTGTTCCTTCCTAACAGAGCCAACCGTGACATAACCAAACCTAACGTAACTCAAGGTATCGTGCCGAGGACGCTATTGCTCTCCCCCCAATGCAAAGCAGAGCAGGCTAGAGCGCAGTAGTGTGCAGAAATCCACTGGACAGCGGTGTATAATACAATAGTAAAAGCTATTCCGCCCTTACCTGGCCAATTCTAACATAACCAAATATAATCTAACTCAAACTATCGTGACGCGATCACTATTGCTGGCCTCTCAATGGGCATGTACAACGTATTAGTGGACAACAGGGCGTAAAATTCAAAAGAATCGTAGTGTGCGGCGGAAAAGACACAGACAACCAAGTCTAACCCAAACTATCCTAACCAAACCTAACGTAGCCAAACAAAACGTAACGTGCCGCGAACACAATTGCTGTCCTCCCCTGACTCTATCAGATTAGAGTAGAGCGAAGTAGAGGGCAGAAATCCACCGAACAACAGTGTACAGCACGAAGGTA
>NW_016934156.1:2302-8437 GCF_001483705.2 Eufriesea mexicana
CCCCCCCTCCCCAGAGTCGAGCAGAGTATAGTAGAACGAAGCAGAGCGTAAAAACCCGCCGAACAGCAGGGTATCGCCCAAAGGTGAAAGATACCATGCCCTACAATATCCAAACGTAGTATAACCGAACGCAATATAACCTAACCCAACGGGCCGAGAACACTATTGCTGGCCTCCCCAGAGACAAGCAGAAAACACTACAGCACAGCAGAGCGCAGATATCCACCAAATTGCAGTGCATAGAACTAAAGTCAAAGGCATCCAGACCTAACTTACCCTATCATAACAAAACCATACGTAGCCTGTCCCAGCCAAACGTGTACGACCACTATTGCTGTCCTCCCCAGATTCAAGCGGATGCAACTAGAGCAATGCAACGCACAAATATTCACCGAATGGCAGTATATAGCGCAAAAGTAGAAACTGTCCAATCCTAACCTAAGCAAACGTGTCCTAACCTAACCAAACGTAATCTGACTCAAGCCCACCTGCCGCTACCACTGTTGCTGGTCTCCCGAGATCGGAGCAGAGCATAGTAGAGCAATGTAGAGCGCAGAAATACACCGAACAAGTGTGTAAAGCACGAAAGTTAAAGCTACACTAACCAGACTCATCCCAACCTAACCCAACCAAACGTAAACTAACCCAAACTAACGTGCAGCGGACACTGTTGCTGGCTTTCCGACAGTCGAGCAGAGTATAGTATAGCAATGTGGATCGTATGAATCTACCGAATAGCGGTGTATACCACAAAGGTCAAAGATATCCTCTCCTAACCTACACAAGCGTAACATAGCAAACGAAACTGCTCACATTATCGCACCGCGACCACTATTGCTGGCATCCCCAGAGTCGAACAGATTACAGTAGAGCACAGTAGAGCGCAGAAATCCACCGAGGAGCAGTGTATAGCGCGAATGTCAAAGCCATCCTGACCAAACTTAGCGTAACCTAACCAAACAAAGCGCAACCGAAGACAAACGAACGTGCCACGACAACTACTGCTGGCCGCCCCAGAGACAAGCAGAAGCTAATAGAGCAATGCAGAGCTCAGATATCGACCGAATATTAGTGTACAGCGCAAAAGTCATAGCTAACCTAACCTAACCTAGCCTAAGTTAAAAGAAAATAGCCTAACTCAACCTAACGTACCGAAACAAATGTTGCCGGCTTCCACAGAGGCAAGCGGAGCATATTACAGCGCAGTATTGTGCAGGAATCCACGGAATAACAACGTGGAGCACAAAAGTCATAGCCACCGTTGCATAACATAGCCAAATATGACATAACCAGCCGCAACCTGACACAAACTAACGAGCCTAGACCACAGTTACTGAGATCCCCAGAGCAAAGCAGAACTCATTAGAGCACCGCAGAGCGCAGAAATACACCGATTGGCAGTGTACAGCTCAAAAGTTGAAGCCGTCGTTTCATAACCTAACAAATAGTAAAGATGCCAATCGTAACATAACTCAAAGTAACGTGCCACGACCACCATTGCTGGGCTACCCAGATTCAAGTAGAGCATAGTGGAGCGCAGTAGAGCTAAAAATACCACCTAATTACAGCTTACAGCACGAAAGACGAAGCTATCCGTGCCAAAAGCAACGTAACCTAACCCAACCGAACGCATATTAACACAGCGTAACTTGCCGCGGCCACTATTGCTGGCGTCCAGAGGGTCGAGCAGAGCGCAGTAGATCCTTGTAGAGCATAGAAATCCGCCGAAGTGCGGCGTATAGCACAAAAGTCTAGGCTGTCCTATCCTAACCACACATAACTTAACATAAGCAAAACGTACCCTAACACAACCTAACGCGACGCGGCCACAATTTCTGCCCTCCCCATAGCCAAGCAGAATATAATGCAGCACAGTAGAGCGCAAATGTCTGTCGAATAGCAGTGTATACCACAAAAGTCTGAGCCATCCTAACCAAACCGAACCTTACCGAACTCAACCAAACGTAACATGACACAACCTAACGTGCCTTGACCACTATTGCTGTCCTCCGCAGTGCAAAGCAGGCCGTGTTGTACCACAGCAGGTCGCAGGAGCCCACCGAATAGCAGTGTGCTGTACAAGGGTCAAAGATACTCTGGAAAATCCTTCCTAACCAAATCTAATGAAACGTAACCTGACACAACCTAACGTGCCGACAGCACAACTACTGGCCACCCAAGAGACAGGCAGAACATATTAGAGCACATTAGAGCAGAGGCATCCAGCGAATAGCAGAATATGGCACAAAAATCTAAGCTACTCTCTTCATAAGCAAACGTAGCCTATCCCAACCTAACGCGCGGAGACCACTACTGCTGGCCTCGCCGGAGTCAGGCAGAAAATGTTAGAACCTCACAGGGCACATAAACCCGCCGGCAGCAGTGTACAGCACAAAAGACTTAACTATCCTATCGTACTATCACCAAATGTAACATAACCGAACGTAGCATAACTCATCGTAACGTGCCGAGACCAGTACTGCTGAGCTCTCCAGGGCCACGCAGAATATGCTAGAGCACAGCAGATCACAGAAACCCGCGGAATAACAGTGTAAAGCACGAAAGTCGAGGTAGCATATCCTAACCAAGCCAAACGTAACATATCTAAACGTAACATAGCTCAACATAACAGGACTAGACAAATATTGCTGACCTCCACAGGGACAAGCAGGGTGTACTAGGGTACAGTAGTGTGCATACATCCACCGCATTGCAGTAAATAGCACAAAAGTCGAAGGTATCCTAACATAACCTAACCCGAGCAGACTTAACCATTCGTAGCGTAGCTCAAGACAGCGTGCCGCGACCACTGCCGCTGGACTCCCCGGAGCCAAGCATAATACAGTAGGACACAGTAGATCACGGGAATACATCGAATAACAGTGTACAGCAGGAAAGCAGAAGCTACACGCACCGGCGCAGCCTAACCAAACATAACCAGTCGTAAGCTATCTCAACCAAACGACCATAGATCACTACCGCTGGCCTTGCCAGAGCCAAGCTGAAAATATTGGAGCACTGTAGCGCGCGGAATTCCTCCCAATATAAGACTATAGCAACAAAGACAAAGCTATCCCCGCCTAGCGTAAACAATCGTAACATGACCAAACCGAACCTAACTCAACCTAGCGTGCCGCGGCCACCATTCCTGGAATCCGCAGTGTCTAGCAGAACCTACTTGTGGAGAGAAGAACGCAGAAATCCATAGAATCGCAGTGTATGTCAGCAAGGTTTTAGCTACCCAAACTTATCCGAAACCATCAGGACTTGCTCAAACATACCCTAGCTAAATCTGAAGTGCCGAGACCGCTGTTGTTGCCCACCACAGAACCGAGCAGGGCATACTAGAGGTCAGCAGGGCGCAGAAATCCACCGAATAGCGGTGTACTGCACTAAAGTTAAAGCTAATCTGACCAAATATCACATAACACAACCCAACCGAACGTAGCATGACTCGACATGACGTGCCGAGGCCACTATTGCTGGCCTTCCCAGAGACAAGGTGAAAATATCAAAGCACTGTATGGAGAAGTAATCCACCCAACAGCAGGTTATAGCACAAAAGACAAAGCTGTGCTCCCCTAACCTATCCTACCGTCAAATAACCAAACGTAAGCGAACTGAACCTAACGTGCCGAGACCGCTGTTGTTGCCAACACCGGAGGCAAACAGGAGAAGCTAGAGTACACTTGACTGCAGAAATCCACCGACTAGCAGCGTACAGCGCTAAAGTTAAAGCTACCCTGGCCAAATATTGCCTAACCCAACTTAACCGAACGTAACTTGACGCAGCCTAACGCTCCGAGGCCGCTATTGCTGCCCTCCACAGTACCAAGCAGGACATACTAGAGCGCAGTAGAGCGCAGAAGTCCACCGAATAGCAATGTACAGCTCAAAAGTTGAAGCTATTCTAACCAAACACTGCATAACCCAACCTATCTTAACGTAACCTGACCCAACAGAGCGTGCCTGCACCACAATTGCTGTCCTTCCCGGAGCCAGCCTGATAATATTAAAGGACTGTAGGGAGCAGATATACACCTAATATGAGAATGTAGCACTAAAGTTAAAGATATCCTCTCAAAACCTTACCAACCGTAACATAACCGAACGTCACATAACTCAACCTAACGTGCCGAGACCGCTATTTTGGCCCTACCCAGGGCCTAGCTGGACATGCTAGCGCACAGCAGATCGGAGAAATCCACCGAATAGCAGTATGCAGCTCAGAAGATAGAGCTATTCTGACCAAACTTTGCCTGACCCAACCTAGACGAACGTAACCTGACTGAGCATGACGTGCCAAGACCGCTATTGCTGGACTTCCGAGAGCAAAGCTGAAAATATTAAAGCACAGTACGTGGCAGGGATACACCAAATAGCAGAATATAGTACCAAAGTCAAAGGCATCCTCTCCTAACCAAACCAGCCATAACACAACCAAACATAAGCGACCTCGACCTAACGTGCTGCGACCACCTATGTTGGCCTCCACCGAGTCAAGCGCAACACGTCAGTGGAGAGGAGAACGCCGAAATCCTTATAATCGCTGTGTATATCATAAAAGTCGAAGCTACCTAAGCCCAACCCATACAAACGGAACATAACCAAACATAGCGTAACTAAACCTAACGTGCCGGGACCGCCATTGCTGCCTTTCCCAGAGTCAAGGATATCATACTAGAGCACAGAAGAGAGCAGACATCGTCCAAACAGCTGTGTACAGCACAAAAGTTGAACCTATCCTGACAAAACTTATCCTGACTCTACCTAACCGAACGTAACATGACTCAATGTTACGTGCAGTGGCCACTATTGTTGGCATTCGCAGAGCCAGGCTGATAACACTAAAGCACTGTATGGCGCAGAAATCTTCCTAATAGCAGACTCAGACACTAAAGTCAAAGGTATCCTCCCCTAACCGCACCAAACTTAACACAACCAAACGAAATATAACACGACCTAAAGTTCCACGACCAATACAGATGGCCTCCGCAGAGCCAAGCAGAAGACATCAGTGGAGAGTAGAGAGCAGAAATCCATAGAATCGCAGCGTACATCAGAAAAGTCAAAGACGCCCAAACCATAACCAAACCATCAGATCATATCCGAACATAGCCTAAATCTAACTATCTCGCCGAGACCGCTATTGCTGCTCTCCCTAGAGCCAAGCAGAACATACTAGAAGAGAGTAGAGCGCAGAAATCCACCGAGTAGTAGCGTACAGCGCAAAAGTTAAAGCTATCCTGACCAAACTGTTCCTGACGCAACCTAACCGAACGTAACCTGACTCATCATTATGTGCCGAGACAACTATTGCTGGCCTTGCGATAGCCAAGCTGAAAATATTAGAGCACTGTAGGGCGAAGAGATCCGCATAATAGAAGACTGCAGCACTAGATTCGTTGAAATCCGCTCCTAACCTAAAAAATTTTAACATAACCAAGCGTATCCGAACTTACACTAATGTGCCGCGACCACTATGTCTGGCCTTCCCAGAGCCAAGCTGAAAGCATTGGAGCACTGCAGGCAGCAGTAGTCCACCTAATAGCAGACTATGGCACTAAAGTCAAAGCTACCCTCCACTAACCTAGCCAAACGAACCTCGACCGAACATAACCTATCCCAACCTAACGTGACGCGGCCGCAATTACTGGCCTGCGCAGAGCCAAGCAGAACACATTAGGTGAGAGCAGTCAGCAGAAATTCATAGAGTCGCAGTATATATCAGAAATGTTAGGGCTGCCCAAGCATAACCCAAACCAACCGGACATAACCGAGGGTAACCTAACTAGAACTAGCATGCCGAGACCGCAATTGCTGCCATTCCCAGAGTCAATCAGGGCATACTTGAGCACAGTGGAGCGCAGAAATCCACTGAACAGCCGTGTACGGCACAAAAGATAAAGCTGTCCTTGCAAAACTCAGCCTAACCCAACACAGCCGGACGCAACATGACCCAACATAACGTGAAGAGACCACAATTTCTGGCCTTCCGAGAGCAAGGCACGATCTCAAAATATTGGAGCACCGTAGAGCGCAGAGATCCACCTAATAGCAAACTGCTTCACGAAAGTCAAAGCTGTCCTCTCATAACCTAACCAATCGTAACATAGCCAATTGTAACCTAGCTCA
>NW_016934157.1:0-646 GCF_001483705.2 Eufriesea mexicana
AGCTCACCACGGTATTAGTCGAAAATGTCAGTAAAATTGAGTTTTCCTGCAGGATTCGAGAGCTTTGCAGTGGCTATAGCATGCCAAGGGGATCTTTCCTCCTTATTTACGCAAGAAAGATAGCACTCCTCAATATTAGTGAAAATTGTCAATAAAATTGAATTTTCCAGGAAGATTCTATAGCACTGCATTGTCTATACCACGCCAATATAGTCTTTCCTCCTTACTTATGCGAGAAAGTTTACTCACAACGATATTAGTCGAAAATGTCAATAAAATTGAATATTCAAGCCAGATTCTACTGCATTGCAATGGCTATAGCACTCCAGAAGGATATTTCCTCCAATATTTCCTCCATATTTATGCAAGAATGTCAGCTCACCACGATATTAGTGGACAACGCCAATAAATTTGAAATTTCCATACACTTTCTATACCATTGCAATGGCTATAGCAAGACAGTAGAATCTTTCCTCCTTATTTATGCAGGAAAATTAGGTAGCCACAATACTAGTCGAAAATTTCAATGAAATTGAATTTTCCAGCCAGATACTATAGCAATGCAATCGCTATAGCACGGCAATAGAATCCTTACGCCTTATTTATGCAAGAAAGTCATTTCACCACGATATTAGTCGAAAATGTC
>NW_016934157.1:752-1053 GCF_001483705.2 Eufriesea mexicana
GATATAAGCCAAAAATGTCAATAAAATTGAATTTTTCAGCCAGATTTTGCAGGATTGCAGTGGCTATAGCACACCAAAAGTATCTCTCCTAACGTATGCAAGGAAGATAGCTCACCACGGTATTAGTCGAAAATGTCAGTAAAATTGAGTTTTCCTGCAGGATTCGAGAGCATTGCAGTGGCTATAGCATGCCAAGGGGATCTTTCCTCCTAATTTACGCAAGAAAGATAGCACTCCTCAATATTAGTGAAAAATGTCAATAAAATTGAATTTTCCAGGAAGATTCTATAGCACTGCAATG
>NW_016934158.1:0-6088 GCF_001483705.2 Eufriesea mexicana
AAACGAACAGGACATATGGAAACGTGGCATATCCCAACCTAACTTGCCGAGACCGCTTTTGCTTCAATGCCCAGAGTCAAGCAGGTCATACTAGAGAACAGTAGTGCGTAGAAATCCGTCGAACACAAATGTACAGCAAAAGAGTTAAAGCTACACTTACCAAGCTTAGCCTAACCCGAACTTGCCGAGCGTAACGTGGCCCAGCATTTCTTGCGGAAGCCGCTATTGCTGGCCCTCCAGCTGAAGGCATTACAGCACTCTATGGCGCTAGAATCCACCTAATAGCAGACTACATCACTAAAGTCAGAGCTATCCCCTCCAAACCGAACGAAACGTTACATAACCAAACGTAGCCTAACTCATCCTAACGCGCCGCGACCACTACTGCTGCCCACCCCAGAGTGAAGCTGAACAGGTTAGGGGATTGGAAAGCGCAGAAAACCATTCAATCGCTGTATATAACAGAAGAGTCAAAGCTACCCGTGCCAACCATAACCAACAGGACGTAAACAAACATAGCCTGTACCAACCTAACGTGCCGACACAGATACTGTTGCCCTCCCCAGAGCCAATCAGGACATACTACGGCACAGTAGGGCACAGAGATCCACCGAATTGCAGTGTACAGCACAAAAGTTTTAGCTATTCTGACCAAATCTAGCAGGACTCAAGCTAACCGAACGTAGCATGACTCCTTATAACGTGCCGAGACCACTATTGCAACCCTTCCCAGGGCCAAGCTGAAAATATTAAAGAACTGTAGGGAGCAGAAATCCACATAATAACAGACCATAGCGTTAGAGTCAAAGCCATCCTCTCCTAACCAAACTAACCGTAACGTAAGCAAACTTAACCCAACTCAAACTAACGTGCCGCGAACACTATTGTTGGCCTCCGCGGAGTCAAGCGGAAATGTTAGTGGAGAGTAGAACGCAGAAATCCATGTAGTCGCTACATATATCAGAAAAGTCGAAGCTACCCAAACCTATCCCAAACCAACGGAGCATAACCAAACATTGCCTAAATCAACGTGTCGTGCCGTGGCCGCTACTGTTACCCTCCCCAGAGCCAAACAGGACAGACTAGAGCACAGTAGAGCGCCGAAATCCAACGAAAAGCATTGTACAGCACAAAAGTTAAAGTCATTCTGACCAAGCATATCACGACCCTTCCTAGCAGAACGTAACCAGGCTCAACATAACATGCCGAGGCCACTATTTCTGGCCTCCCCAGAGCCACGCAGAACATACCAGAGCCGAGTAGAAGGCCGAGATCCAACGAATTGCAGTGTACGGCACTAAATGTTAAGCTATTCTGACCAAATCTAGCACGACGCAAGCTTACCGAACGTAGCCTGACTCCTTATAACGTGCAGAGACCACTGTCGCTGTGCTTGCCAGAGCGAAGCTGAAAGCAATAGTGCACTGTAGGGCGCAGGGGTCCACCTGATAGCAGACTATAGCACTAAAGGCATAGCCATCTTCTCCTAAAATAGGGAACGTATCATACCTGAACGTACCCTAACTTACCATGACGTGGCTCGAACACTATTTCTGGCGTCCGCAGAGCCAAGCCGGACAAACTAGAACGCAGTAGAGCGCAGTAATCATCCGACCAGCAGTGCAGAGAACAAAAGTTGAAGCTAACCTGACCGAGCTTTGCCTAAACCAACCTATACTGACGTAACTTGACACTACATAACGTGCCGAGGCCACTGTTGTAGGACTTACCAGAGAAAAGGTGAAAATTTTAATGCCTTGTAGGCAGCAGATATCCACCTAATAGCAGACTATAGCACTAAAGTCAAAGCTATCCTCTCCAAGTCTAGCCAATCGTAACGTAACCGAACGTAACATAACGCAACCTAACGTGCCGAGACCGCAATTGTTGCTCTCCCCAGTGACTAGCTGCATATACTAGAGCACAG
The DNA here is from genome assembly GCF_001483705.2 of Eufriesea mexicana. Classification (NCBI taxonomy): domain Eukaryota; kingdom Metazoa; phylum Arthropoda; class Insecta; order Hymenoptera; family Apidae; genus Eufriesea; species Eufriesea mexicana. The sequence goes on from NW_016934158.1 coordinate 1,928, forward strand.
TAGAGCCGAGAAATCCACCGCATATCTGTTCTCAGCACAAAAGTTAAAGCTATCGTGACCAAACTTAGCCAGACCCAGCCTAACCGAACGTAACACGACTGATCATAACGAGCCGAGACCGCTATAGCTGGCAATGTCAAAGCCAAGATGAGAACATTAGAGCACTGTAGAGCCCGGAAATCCACACAATATCTGTCTATAGTACTAAACTCATAGCTATCCTCTCCTAAACTAACCAAACGTAACATTACCGAACGTAACATAACTCAACTTAATGAGCCACGACCACTACTGCTGGCCTGTCCATAGTGAAGCGGAACACGATAGTGCAGAGTAGAATGCAGAGAACCATATAATACCTGTGCTTATCAAAAGAGTCAAAGCTACCCATACCTGACCCAAACTAACAGGACATTGCCAAACATAGCCTGACTCAAGCTAACGTGCCGAAACCGTTATTGTTGCCCCCCCCCCCACAGAGCCAAGCAGGACATACCAGAGCACAGTAGGGCGCAGAGGTCCACCGAATAGCAGTGTATTGCACAAAAGTTAAAGCTATCCTTACCAAACGTAGCTTAACCCAACCTAACCGAGCGTAGCCTGTCCCGTAGTAACTTGTCGATACCATCGTTGCTGGTCTTGCCAGAACGAAGCTGAAAATATTAGAGCTCTGTAGGGCGCAGAATCCACCAAATAGCAGAATACCGCACTAAGGACAAAGCTATCCCATCCTGATCTAACCAATCGTAACATAATCGAACGTAACCTAACTCAACCAAACGTGACGCGGCCACTCCTACTTGCATCCCCAGAGACAAGCAGGAAACACTAGTGCGCAGTAGAGCGCAGAAATCCACCGAATAGCAGTTCACAGCACAAAAGCCGAAGCTGTCCTATCCTAACATGACCAAACGTAATATAACAAAACACAGCATTACTTAACCTTACGAGCCGAGACCTCTATTGCTCGCCACCCTAGAGCCAAGCAGAACGTACAAGAGCACATTACAGCGCAGGGTTCCACCTAAGAGCCGTGTATGACACAAAAGTCAAAGCAATCCTAGCAAACGTAACCTAACCTAACCTAACCAAACGTAACCTAACCCAAACTATCGTGCCACGACCGCAGTTGCTGGCCGCACCAGGGTCGATCGGAGCATTGAAGAGCAATGCAGAGCGCTAAACCCCATCGAAATGCCGTGTATAGCACAAAAGTCAAAGCTAAATGGTCCTATCATAGCCAAACGTTACATAAGCGGACGTAACGTAACCATACTTGACGTGCCACGACCGCTACTGCTATCTTCACGAGAGATAAGCAGAGCATAGCGGAGCAATGTAGAACGCAGAAATCGTCCGCATAGCAGTGTATAGCACAAAAGTCAAGGCTACCCTAGCCAAATCAAGCCAAGCCGAGCAATACGAAACGAAACGTAACTAAACCCAACGTACCGAAAGCACTATTCCTGGTGTCCACAGAGACAAGCAGAGTGCGGTAGCACACAGGCGAGCGCCGAAGTCCATGGGATGGCAGTGTGTGGCACAAGAGTCAAAGATATCCTAACCTAACACAAAGCAACCTAACGGAACCATACGTAATCCAACTCAATCTAACGTGTGGCCACCACAATTTCTGGACTCGCCAGGGCCAAGCAGAGCACATTCGAGCACACTAGAGCGCAGGAATCCACCGAATATCGGTGTACAGCGCCAAAGTCAAATCCAGCCAGACCAAACTTAGCCCAACCTAAACTAACCAAACATTACATAACTCTAACAAATGTACCGCGACCTCTATTGCTATCCTCCCCAGAGAACTGCCGAAGCAAATAGAGCAATGCAGATCGCAGACATCGTGCGAATGGCAGCGTACACCACAAAAATGGGAGCCGCCCCATCCAAACTGAACATAACCTTACATAACCAAACGTAACCGAACACACGTGCCACGTACACTGTTGCTGCCCCCCTCCCAGTAGACAAGCGGATGCTAGTAGAGCATTGTAGAGCGCAGGAAGCCGCCGAAGGGCGATACAGCACAAAAGACTATGCTATGCTGTCGTAGCCTAACCAAACGAAACATGACCAAACGCAGCATAATTCAGCCTAACGAGCCGAGAGCACAACTGCCGTCTTCCCCATAGCCGTGCAGAATATACTAGGGCACAGTAGAGCGCAGAAATCCACCGCATTGCTGTGTACAACACAAAAGTCAGAGATATCCTAGCCTAACCTCTAATAGCCTAACGTAACCGAACGTAGCATATCTAAACATGCCGTGCCGTGAATACTATTGCTGGCCTCCTCAAAGTCCAACAGAGTATAGTAAAGCAATGGAGGGCGCACAAATCCACCGAACAGAAGTGTGTAGCGCAAAAGTCGGAGCTATCCTACCCTAACACGAGCAAACGTAGCATAACCAAGTGCAGCCTAACACAGCCTAACGCACTCAGACCACTACTGCTAGCCTCCTAGCGCCAAGCAGAGCATATTAGAGCACAGAAGAGCCCAGAAATCCAACAAATAGCAGCGTACAGCACAAAACTCAACGCTACCCTTTCCAAACCTGGCCAAACGTAACATAAACAAACGTAACATAGCTCAAGCTTGCGTGCCTAGACCATAGATGCTGACATCCCCAAAGCCTAGCCGAATATACTAGAGCACATCAGCGCGTAGGAATCCACCGAATAGCAAGTGTATAGCGCAAAAGTCAGAGCTGTCCTGACCTAGCCTAAGCAAACGTAACCAAACCAAACGAAGCATATCTCAACATAACGTGTCTCGACCACTATTTCTGGCCTCCCAGGACCCAAGCAGAACGTACTAGAGCATAGTAGATCGATGGGGCCCACCGAACGTCGGTCTATAGCACGAAAGTCAAAGTAATCCAAACCAAACCCGAACTAACATAGCCTAACCGAAGGTAGCATAACACAACCTAACGCGCCGAGACAACTATTACTGGCCTCCCCAGAGTCGACCAGAGTAAATTTGAGCAATGTAGTGCGTAGAAACCCACCGAATCGCGGAGTACAGCACAAAAGTCAAACTTAGCCTTTCCTAACACAACCAATCGTGACACAACCAAAGCAGCCTAACAAAGACTGTCGTGCCAAGACCACTACTGCTGGGTTTCCCAGAGTCGAGCAGAGCATATCAGAGCATAGTTCAGCACAGAAATCCACCGAAAGCAGTGTATGTCACAGAAGACAAAGCCAACCTAACCAACCGTAACCTAATCTAACCTGACCAAGCGTAACCTAACCTAACCTAACCAAGCGTAACCTAACTTAAGATTTCGTGCCACGGCCGATATTACTGGCCTCCCAAGAGTCGAGCAGAGTATAGTAAAGCAGGGTGGACCGCAGAAAGCCGCCAAATAGCAATGTATAGCACTGAAGTCGAAAACATCCTAACCTGACCAGGCCTAACCTGACCAGGCCTAACCTTGCATAGACGAACGTAGAATAGCTAGAACTAACGTCCCGCGACCACTACCGCTGGCTTCCCCAGAGCCAAGCAGAATATACTAGAGCACGGTAAAGCGCAGAAATCCGCGGCAACGAAGTGTAAAGCAGAAAAGCGTATTATACCGTAACATAAACCGACCTAACGTAACCTAACCAAACGTAATCATTCCCAGCGTAACGTGCCTAGCCAACTATTGCTAGGCTCCCCAACGCCAAGAAGGGTATACTAGGGGAGAGTAGAGCGCCGGGGTCTATAGCATGGCTGTGTATAACTCGGAAATCAGCGACATCCTAGAATAACACAAACAAACTTAACCTAACCAAACGTTTCTTAAAACAACCTTACGTGCCGCTACCACTATTGCTGGCCTCCCCAGGAATTGCGGAGCATATTAGAGGAGAGTAGGGCGCAGAAATCTATGGAATCGCTGCGCAAAGCAGAAAAGTCAAAGCTATCCAAGCCTTACCCATTCCAACAAAAGCTAACCAAACGAATCCCAACACTAATTATAATGCCGCCACCACTATTTCTGGCCTCCCCGCAGTAAGGCAGTGCAGACTAGAGCACATCAGAGCGGAGAGGTCCACCGAAAGCAGTATGTAGCACAAAAATCGAAGGTAACCAATCCTAACCAAACCAACCTTAACAATGCCAAACGTAACGAAATTGAACCAAACATGCCCCCAC
>NW_016934159.1:0-1013 GCF_001483705.2 Eufriesea mexicana
TTTCGAATAATATCGTGGCGACCTAACTTTCTTGCATACATAAGGGGAAAGATTCTACTGGCGCGCTATGTCCATTGTAATGCTATAGAATCTGTCTGGAAAATTGAATTTTATTGACATTTTCGACTAATATCAAAATTCAATATTATTGACATTTTCGGCTAATATCGTGGTGACCTAGCTTTCTTGGATACATAAGGAGGAAAGATACTACTGGAGTGCTGCAGCTATTGCAATGCTATGGAATCTGGCTGGAAAATTCAATTTTATTGACATTATCGACTAATATCATGGTGAGCTAACTTTCTTGCATAAATAAGGAAGAAATATCCTATTGGCGTGCTATAGTCATTGCGATGCTATAGAATCAGGCTGGAGAATAGAGAATACATTTTTATTGACATCTTCGACTAGTATCGTGGTGAGATAACTTTCATGCATAAATAAGGAGGAAAGACTATTTTGGCGGGCTATAGCTGTTGCAATGCTATCGAATCTGGATGGAAAATGCATTTTTATTGACATTTTCGACTAATACCGTGGTGAGCTACCTTTCTTTCATAAATAAGGAAGAAATATCCTATTGGCGTGCTATAGTCATAGCGATGCTATAGAATCAGGCTGGAAAATTCAATTTTATTGACATTTTCGACTAATACCGTGGTGAGCTACCTTTCTTTCATAACTAAGGAAGAAATATCCTATTGGCGTGCTATAGTCATAGCGATGCTATAGAATCAGGCTGGAAAATTCAATTTTATTGACCTTTTCGAATAATATCGTGGTGACCTAACTTTCTTGCATATATCAGGAGGAAAGATTCTACTGGCGTTCTATAACCAATGAAATACTATAGAATCTGCCTGGAAAATACAATTTTATTGACATTTTCGACTAATATCGTGGTAACCTATCTTTCTTGCATATATAACGAGGAAAGATTCTACTGGCGTGCTGGAGCCGTAGATATGCTGTAGAATCTGGCTGGAAAATTCAATTTTATTGACATTTTC
>NW_016934159.1:1427-1632 GCF_001483705.2 Eufriesea mexicana
GATATATAAGGAGGAAAGATTCTACTGTCGTGCTATATCCATTGTAATGCTATAGAATCTGTCTGGAAAATTGAATTTTATTGACATTTTCGACTAATATCGTGGTGAGCTGCCTTCCTTGCATGAATAATGAGAAAGGTTGGTATTGGCGTGCCATAGCCATTGCAATGTTATAGAAACCTGCTGTAAAATACAATTTCATTGA
>NW_016934160.1:0-1015 GCF_001483705.2 Eufriesea mexicana
ATCAAAATTGTACTTTCCAGCCACAATCTATATCATTGCAATGGCTATAGCACACAAAAAGCAACTTTCCTCCTTACTTACACAAGGAAGTTAGCTCACAACGATATTAGTCGAAAATGTCAACTAAATTGTATTTTCCAGACACATTCCATACCATTGCAATGGCTATAGCACTCAAAAAGCATCTTTCCTCCTTACTTAAGCAAGGAAGTTAGCTCACACCGATATTTGTCGAAAATGTCATCAAAATTGTTTTTTCCAGCCGCATTCTATGCCATTGCAATGGCTATAGCACTCAAAAAGCATCTTTCCTCCTTACTTAAGCAAGGAAGTTAGCTCACACCGATATTTGTCGAAAATGTCATCAAAATTGTTTTTTCCAGCCGCATTCTATGCCATTGCAATGGCTATAGCACGCAAAATGCATCTGTACTCCTTACTTATGCAAGAAAATTAGCTCACCACTATATTAGCCGAAAATGTCAACAAAATTGTATTTTCCAGCCTTATTCTATATCATTGCTATGGCTATAGCACTCAAAAAGCATCTTTCCTCCTTACTTATGCAAGGAAGTTAGCTCACCACGATATTAGTCGAAAATGTAAGTAAAATTGAACTTTCCAGTCACATTCTAAAGCATTGCAATGGCCACAGCTCGCCAGTAGCATCTTTCCTCCTTGTTTATGCATGAAAGTTTGCTCACCACGATATTAGAAGAAAATGTCAATAAAATTGAATTTGCCATACAGATTCTATAGCAGGATTCTATAGCGTTGCAATGCCTATAGCACACCAATAGTATCTTTCCTCCTTATTTATGCAAGAAAGTTAGCTCATCACGATGTTATTCGAAAATGTAAATAAAATTGTATTTTCCAGCCAGATTCTACAGGACTGCAGTGGCAATAGCACACCAATAGAATCTTTCCTCCGTATTTATACACGAAAGTAAGCTCACCACGATATTAGTCGAAAATGTCAACTAAATTGTATTTTCCAGCCACATTCCATATA
>NW_016934161.1:0-456 GCF_001483705.2 Eufriesea mexicana
ACGCCTTCAATCCAATGGCAAGTACAGTCATCTACTTGCCAGAGAATAGGTCTATTCATAATCAATAACTTGTTATAGCATGGTGAATAGATCGCCAAACGCCTTCAATCCAATGGCAAGTACAGCCATCTGCTTGCCAGAGAATAGGTCTATTCAAAATCTATAACCTGTTATAGCATGGTGAACAGATGGCCTAACGCCTTCAATCCAATGGCAAGTACAGCCATCTGCTTGCCAGAGAATAGGTCTATTCAAAATCTATAATATGTTATAGCTTGGAGAACAGGTCGCCAATCGCCATCAATCCAATGGCAAGTACAGACTTCTCCTTGCCAGAAAAAAGGTCTATTCAAAATCTATTACCTCTTATAGCTTGGTGAATAGATCGCATAGCGCATTCATTCCAATGGCATGTACAGCCATCTACTTGCCAGAGAATAGGTTTATCCAATATCT
>NW_016934162.1:0-566 GCF_001483705.2 Eufriesea mexicana
AAGTCTACGTCATCCTAACCATACCTAACCTAGACTAACCTAATCAAACGCAATCTAGCTCAACTGATCTTGCCACGGCCACCGTTGCTGGCATCTCGAGAGTCGAGCAGAGCATAGTAGAGCAATATGGAGCGCAGAAAGGATCCAAACAGCAGCGTACAGCTTAAAAGTCAATGCTAGCCTTTCCTAACCTAACCAAGCGCAACACAACCGAAATTAGTCCAACTCAACCAAACATGCCGCCAACACTATTCCGGGCATCCCCAGGCAAAAAGAGTGTGGTAGCGAAGAGTACGGCGCAGAGGTCCATGATGTGCAGCACAAAAGTCGAAGCTATCCCATCCAAACGCAAAGACACCTAACTCGACAAAGCGTAATCTTACTCAACCCATCGTGCAGCGATCACTATTGCTGGCCTCCCGGACGTCGACATGAGTACAGTAGACCAACGAAGGGAGCATGAATCCAAAGAAGAGCAGCGTATAACACAAAAGTCAAAATCATCCTGTCCTAACCTAACCAAACGTATCACAACCAAACGCAACATAACTCAGCCTAACGTGCAG
>NW_016934163.1:0-529 GCF_001483705.2 Eufriesea mexicana
GTTAGGTTAGGTTAGGTTGGGTTGGTTTCGTTGGGTTGGGTTGGGTTAGGTTAGGCTAGGTGACGTAAGGTTAGGTTACGTTAATTTAGGTTAGGTTAGGTAATGTTGGGTTACGTTACGGAAGATTAGGTTCGGATAGGTAAAGCTTGGTTGGGTAGGTTTCGTTACGCTTTGTGAGGTTAGGTTAAGTTAGGTTACGTTGGGTTAGGTTAGGGTAGCTTAAGTGAGGTCATGTCACGCCCGAGAGGTTTGGTTAGGTCTGGCCAGGTCACGACAGCTTGCGTTAGGTTAGGTTAGGTTAGGTTATGTTAGGTTATGTTCGGATAGGTTAGGTTATGTTAGGTTATGTCGGGTTAGGTCTGGCTACGTCAGGTGGACTTAGATTAGGTTAGGTTAGGTTAGGATGGGTTTGGTTGGTTTGGGTTGGGTTGGGTTAGGTTACGTTAGATTAGGAGAGGTTAGGTTCGGTCGGGCTACGTTAGGTCGGCTTAGATTAGGTTAGGCCGCGTTAGGTTAGGTTAGCTTACGT
>NW_016934164.1:0-1472 GCF_001483705.2 Eufriesea mexicana
TATATTGAGTCAGATTACGTACGGATAGGTTGGGATTGGCTAAGTTTGGACCTACGAACCTTAACTTCTGTTCTGTACACTGAGATATGGTGGGTTTCTGCGCACTACTGTACTCTAGTATGTCCTGCTTGGCCCTGCGTCGGGCAGCAATAGCGGTCTCGGCACGTCAGTTGAGTTACGCTATGTTTTGTTACGTTCTGTTTTTTGGGTTAGGTTTGGGTGGCTCTGACTTTTCTTATGTACACTGCCTTCCAATGGATTTCTGCGTTCTACTCTCCACTAATGTGTTCTGCTTGGCCTTGGGGAGGCCAGCCATAGTGGTCGCTGAACGTTAGGTTGAGTTATGTTGCGCTTGGTTACGTTACGATTGATTATGTTAGGAGGGGATGGCTTCGACTTTATGACTGTGGTCTGCCATTAGGTGGGCCCCTTCACCCCGCGATGCTCTTATATTTTGTGTTTGACTTTGGGATGTAAAAAAATAGTTGTCCTGGCGCTTTACGATGAGTCAGCATACGTTCGGTCAGGTTGGGCTAGGCTAAGTTTGGTAAGGTTAGCTTTAACTTTTGTGCTGTGCACGGCTGTTCGGTGTATTTCTGCGCTCTACTGTGCTCACGTATGCCCTGATTGGCTCTGGGAATAGCAGCAATTGCGGTTTTGATATGCTAGGTTTAATTAGGCTATGTTTGGTTGTGTCATGTAGGTTTCGGTTAGGTCCGGGTGGATATGTCTTTTCCTATATACACTGCCTTTCTATGGATTTCTGCCTTCTACTTTCCACTAATGTGTTCCGCATGACTTTATGGAGCCCAACAATAGTGGTTGCGGCGCATTAAGTTGAGTTGGGTTACGAATGGTTGTGTTACGATTGGCATAGTTAGGAGAGTATAGCTTCGACTCTAGTGCCGCAGTCAGCCGCTAGGTGGATTTCTGCGCCCTACATTTCTCCAATGCTTTTAGCTTGTCTCCGTGAAGGCCAGTAATGGTGGTCCCAGCACGCTATGTTTAGTCAGGCTACTTTCGGATAGGTTGGGTCAGGTTAAGTTTGTTAAGGATAGCTTTAACTTTTGTGCTGTTCACTGATGTTCGTTGGATTTCTTCGCTCTACTGTGATCTAGTTTGTCCTGCTTGTCTCTGGGGAGGCCACCAACAGCGGTCTCGGCACGTCATGTTGGGTTAGGCTACGTTTGGTTATGTTACGATTGGGTAGGATAGGATAGGATAGTTTTGGCTTTAGTACTATAGTCCGCTATTAGGTGCTTCTCTGTGCCCTACTGTGCTCTAATATCTTCAGCTTGTCTCTGGGAAGGCCAGCAATAGTGGTCTCGGTACGTAAGTTTGGGATAGGCTATGTTTCGTTATGTTCCGTATGTTTGGTTTAGGCTTGAGCAGCTATGATTGTTCTGTTCTACACTGCGATTCTATGGATCTCTGCGTTCTACCCTCCACTAATGTGTTCTGCTGGGCCCTGG
>NW_016934165.1:0-218 GCF_001483705.2 Eufriesea mexicana
CTTGCATAAATAAGGTGGAAGAATTCTATTGGCGTGCTATAGCAATTACAGTGCTATAGAATCTAGCAGCAAAATTCAATTTTACTGACATTTTCGACTAATATCGTGGTGAGGTGACATTCTTGCATAAATAAGGTGGAAGAATTCTGTTGGCAAGCTATAGCCATTGCAATGCTATAGAATCTGGCTGGAAAATTCAATTTTATTAACATTTTCGA
>NW_016934166.1:0-1283 GCF_001483705.2 Eufriesea mexicana
TATCTATCGTCCTTATTTATGCAAATAAGTTAGGTCACCACGACAAAAGTCGAAAACGTCAATAAAAGTGAATTTTCCAGCCAGATTCTATATGTTTGCAATGTCTGCAGTACGCCAGTAAAATCTTTCCTCCTTATATATGCAATAAAGCTAGGTCACCACGATATTAGTCGAAGATGTCAATAAAAATGTATTTTCCAGCTAGATTCTATAGCATTGCGATGGCTATAGCAGGTCACTATTATATTTCCTCCTTATTTATGCACGAAAGTTAGCCCACCACGATATTAGTTGTAAACGTCAGTAATATTGAATTTTCCAGCCAGATTCTACTGCATTTCAATGGCTATATCACGCCAATAGTATCTATTGTCCATATTTATGCAAGGAAGTTAGGCCACGACGACAAAGGTCGAAAACGTCAATAAAAGAGAATTTTCCAGCCAGATTCTGTATGTTTGCAATGACGACAGTAAGCCAGTAGAATCTTTCCTCCTTATATGTGCAAGAAAGCTAGGTCACCACGATATTAGTCGAAAATGTCAATAAAAATGTATTTTTCGGCCAGATTCTATAGCAGTGCAATGGCTATAGAAGGCCACTAGTATCTTTCCTCCTTATTTATGCACGGAAAATAGCCCACCACGATATTAGTTGAAAGCGTAAATAATACTATATTTTCCAGCCAGATTCTATTGCATTTCAATGGCTATATCACGCCAATAGTACCTATCGTCCTTATTTATGCAAGGAAGCTAGGTCACCAAGATATTAGTCGAAAATGTCAATAAAATTGAATTTTCCAGCCGTATTGGGTAGCATTGCAATGGCTACAGCACGCCAATAGAATCTTTCCTCATTATTTGTGCAGGAAAGGTAGCTCACCACGATATTAGTCGAAAATGTCCACAAAATTGAATTTTCCTGCCAAATTCTAGAGCATTGCAATGGCTACAGCGCGCCAATAGGATCCTTCCCCATTATTAATGCATGAAAGGTAGCTCAACACGATATTAGTCCGAAATATCCAAAAAAACGTGTTTTCCAGCCAGATTCCATACCTTTGCTATGGCTGAAGCACGCCAATCGAACGTTTCGTTCATATTTCTACAGGAAGGCTAGCTGTCCACGATGTTAGTTGAAAATGTCAATAGAATTGTATTTTCCAGCCAGATTCTATTGCATTGCCATAGCTACAGCACGCCAGTAGAAACTTTCCACCTTATATGCCCAAGTAAGCAAGGTCACCACGTTATTAGTCGAAAAAGTCAATAAAAATGAAT
>NW_016934167.1:0-8433 GCF_001483705.2 Eufriesea mexicana
GGGCCAAGCAGAAAATATTAGACACAATGTAGCGCAGAAATCTACCGGACAGCAGTGTATAGATCATAATTCATAGCAATCCTAACCAAACGTAGACAAACATATCCTAACCATGCGAAACCTGACACAACATATCGTGTCACGACCACCATTGCTGGCCACCTCGGAGTCGAGCAAAACATGGTAGAGCAATGTATTGCGCAGAAGTCCACCGAATGGGAGTGTATGGCATAAAAGTCAAAGCTGTCCTGTGCTGACCTATCCTAACGTAATATAACCAAATGCAGCCTGACATAACCTCTCTTGCGGAAACTGACCTATCCTAACGTAATATAACAAAATGCAGCCTGACATAACCTCTCTTGCGGAGACAACACCTGAAGGCCTCCCCACAGCCAAGCAGAATATACTAGAGTAAGGATGAGCGCAGGAAGCCAACAAATAGCAGTGCATAGAACGAAAGTCATATATATCCTAACCTAACTTGTCATAACCGGACCTAACCAAACGTAGGACAACTAAACCTAACGAGCCGAGGCCTCTATTGATTTCCTGCCCAGAGCTAAGCAGAAGAAGCTAGAGTACAGTAGAGCGAAGAAATCTGCCGCATTGAAGTGTAAAGCACAAAAGTCGGAATTATTCCAGACAAACTTACCTTAACCCAACATATCCACACGTAACATGGCAAAAACTGACGTGCCACGACGACTACTGCTAGCAGCGCAGGAGCCAAGCAGAGTACAGCAGTGCAATGTAGAGAGCAGGAATCGAACGAATAACAGCGTATAGCACAAAAGGCAAAGGTAACCTAGCAAAACATAACGAAACTATAACGTATCTCAGACTACCGTGCCGAGACCGCTATTCCAGGCATCCCCATATCCAAGCAGAATATTCTACAGCAACGTAGAGCACAGAAAACCGACGTACAGCGGTGTATATCACAAAAGTCAAAGATACCCTAACCGAACCTGGCAAAAGGGTACATAACCAAACGAAGAATAACAAAACCTAACCAGGCCAGGCCTCTACTGCTGTCCGCCGCAGAGCCAAGTCGGGTATACTAGAGCACAGTGGGGCGCAGAATTCTGCCGAATAGCCGTGTATAGCTCAAAATCCAAAGTGAACCTAACCGAACGTAAACAAACCTATCATAGCTGAACGTAACCTGACACAACATATCGGCCACGACCACTATTGCTAGTCACCTCCTATGCGAGCAGAACATAGTACAGCAATGTAGAGCACAGGAATCCACCGAAAAGCAGTGTACAGCACAAAAGCCAAAGCTATCCCATCCAAACTTATCCCGACATAACGTAGCCACAAGTAGACCGACTCAACCAAATGAGCCACGTCGACTAATTCTGGGCTCACCGGAGTCAAGCGGAGTATAGCAGAGCAATATAGAACGCTGGAATCGACCGAATAGCAGCGTACAGCACAAAGTGGCAAGCTATTCTCTCCAAACCTATCCAATCGTAACATAACCAATCGTAACGTAACACAACGTAACGTGCCGCAACCACTGTTACTGGCCTCCCCAGAGTTATGCAGAGTATGGAAGAGCAATGTGGTGAGCAGAAGTCCACCGAATTGCAGCGTATGGCACAAAAGTCGACACGACCCTGCCCTGACCTACCCTAACGTAATATAACCAAACGCAGCATAACTTAACCTAACGTGCGGAGACTACACTTGCAAGCCACCCCAGAGGCAAGCAGAATATACTAGAGCAAAGATGAGAGCAGAAAGCCAACAAATAGCAGTCAATAGCACGAAAGCCAAATATATGCTAACCTAACTTTTCATAAACCGTCCTAACCAAACGTCGGATAACTAAACCTAACGAGCCGAGGCCTCTGTTGCTTTCCTCTCCAGACCCAAGTATACCATAATAGAGCGCAGTGGAGCGCAGAAGTTCACCAAATAGCAGTGTATAGCGCAAAAGCCAAAGCCATCCTAACCAAACGCATAGAAGCGTAACATACGCAATCGCAACCTAGCGCAACATATCGTGCCACGACCGCTATTGCTGGCCTCCCCAGAGTATAGTAGAGCAATGAAGAGCGCAGAAATCCGAATCATTGAAGAGTAAAGCACAAAAGTCAGGTCTATCCGAAAGGAACCTTACCTAACCAAACATAACCATTCGTGAGGCAACAAAAACTTACGTGCCTAGGTACTGTTCCTGGCCTCCCCGTGGCCAAGCAGAACGTATTAGTGGAGAGTAGCGCGCAGCGGTCCATAGACTGGCAGTGTATAGCATAAAAGGCAAAGACGGCCTAACATAACCTGCCCAAATGTAACATGACCAAAAGTAACCTAACAAAACCTATCGTGCCGAGACAACAACTGCTGGAATTCCCACAGACAGGCAGAGCATATTAGGGCACAGTAGAACACAGAAAACCACTGAATAGCTGCGTATAGCACAAAAGTCAAAAATATCCTCTCCTACCCTAACCAAACGTAACATTGACAATCGCTGCTTAACTGAGCATAGCGTGTCCAGAGCACAATTTCTGTCCTCCACAGGGTCGAGTAGAGAACAGTAGAGCAAAGCGGAGCGCAGAAATCCACCGAATAGCGGTGTACACCACGAAAGTCAGAGCTACTTTAGCCAACCCCGAAGTAACGTAGCCCAACCATACGTAACCAAACTCAATTTAACGGGAAGCGACCACCGTCGCTGTCCTCCATATAGGCGGGCAGAAGAAATTAGGGCCCAGTGCAGCGCAGAAATCCGACGCATTGTGGTGTACAGCGCAAAACCCAAAGCCATCCTAACCAAACGTAAACGAACGTATCCTAACCAAACGTATCGTAACGCAACATATCGTGCCGCGTCCGCCATTTCTGGCGTTCCCAGAGTCGATCAGAGAATATTAGAGCTGAGTGGAGCCCAGAAATCCGCCGAATAGCAGTGTACAGGACAAAAGTCAAAGCTATCTCAGCCAAACATATACTAACCTATCATAACCACACGTTACCTGACTCAACCCGACGTGCCACGGCGACTATTGCTCTCCTCGCGGGAGCTAAGCAGTGTATAGCAGAGTTATGTAGAACGCTGGAATCGACCGAATAGCAGCGTATAGCACAAAAGGCAAAGATACCCTCTCCAAACCTGTCAAATCGTAACATAATCAAACGTAACATAACTCAACCTAACGTGCCGGGAACGCTATTACTGGCCTCTCCAGAGTCTAGCAGTGTAGGAAAGACCAATATAGGGAGTAAAAATGCCTCGAATAGCAGTGTATGGCACAAAGGACAAAGCTAACCTGTACTAACCTATCCTCACGTAATATACCCAACCGTAGCCTTAGTCAGCCAATCGTGCCGGGGCCACACTTGCAGGTCTCCACAGAACCAAGCAGAATATGCTACAGCAAAGTGGAGGGCAGAATCCCAACAGATTGCAGTGTATAGCACAAAAGTCCAAGATATCCAGACCTAACCTGACGTGGCCGAACTAAACCAATAGTAGAATAACTAAACGTAATGAGCCGAGACCTCTATTGCAGTCCTCGCCAGGGCCAAGAAGAACATATTAGAGCACTGTGGAGCGCAAATATCTACCGAATAGCAGTGCATTGCACGAAAGCGAAGCTAACCTAGCCAAACGTAGACAAACCTATCCAAACCAATCGTAAGCTAACACAACATATCGTGCCGCGACCGCTAGTGCCGGCCTCCCCAGAGCCATGCAGAACATACTAGAGCGGAGCATATCGCAACAGTCCAACGAACAGCGGGGTAGAGTACAAAAGTCGGAGCTATCATAACCATACTTATCCTAACCTAGCATAACCACACATAACCTGACACGGACTGACGTGCGACGACGACTATTGCTAGCGTCGCGGGAGCAAAGGAGAGTATAGCAGTGCAATGTAGAGCGCATAAATCCTCCGAATAGCAGCGTATAATACAAAACACTAGGTTGTTCTATCCTAACGTAGCCAAACGCAACATAACCGTACGAAACATAGCTCAAGCTAACGTGCCTATACCACCATTGGTGACAACCCCAGAGCAAAGCGGAATATGCTAGGGCACAGTAGAGCGCAGAAATCCGCCGTATGGTAGTGTAAAGCACATAAGTCAAGTCTATCCTAACATAACCCTTCCTAACCTAACCAAACCAGACGTGACGTAACACAAAGTAACGTGCCTGGAAATCTGTTGCTGGCCGCTCACCACCAAGCAAGACATATTAGAGGGGAGCAGCGCACAGAAGTCGATAGGCTTGCAGTGTATGTCATGAAAGTCCAAGACACCCTAGCCTAGCCTGCCTAAGCTAACCTAATGAAACGTAGCCAGCTATAAGTGACGAGCCGAGACTACTATTGCTGGCATACCCAGAGTCAAGCAGAGAATGTTACAGCTGTGCAGAACACAGAAATCCACAGTATAGTAGCGTATGGTATAAAAGTCAATGCTATCCTGTTATAACGTAACAAAACGTAACATATCCAAACGTAATTTAACACAACCTAACGTGCCGAGACAACTATTGCCGGCCTCCCCAGAGCCAAGCAGAGCATACTACAGCAGAGTAGAACGCAGAAATCTACCGAATGGCAGTGTACATTGCAAAAGTCAGCGGTATACTGACATAACCTGACCCAACCTAACCTAATCAAACACAGAATAACTAAACCTAATGGGCCGGGTAAACAGTTGGAGACCTCCCAAAAGCCGCGGAGAACATAATATAGTATAGTAGAGCGCACAAAGCCGCCTCGTTGCAGTGTAAAACACATTAGTCAAAGCAGCATTAACCAAACCTAACCTAACCTAACGTAACCAAGCGTAACATAATTCAACCTAACATGCAGAGACCACCATTGCTGGCCAGCCCAGATAGAAGCAGAGCATATTTGAGCACAATATAGTGCGCAGAAATCATCCGAACAGCAGTATATGGCGCAGAAGTCAAAGCTATGCTATCCTACCATAACCAAACGTAACATACCCGAACGTAACATAACTCAACCTAACGCCGCGAGACCACAATTGCTGGCCTCCTCAGAGCCGAGCAGCATATACTACAGCACAGTAGATCGCAGAGATCCAACGCATTGCAATATATGGCCAAAGGTCAAAGATTTCCTGACGAAATCTGACCTAACTTAAAGTAACGCAAACTCTCGTGCTGCCACCAACATTGCTGGCGTTCCGAGAGGCAAGCAGGATATGATACAGCAGAGTAGAGTGCTGAGGACGATAGAAGAGCGTTATTGCGCACAATAGCCAAAGTCGTCCTTACACGACCCAACCTAACCTAACCCAACCGAACGTAATATTACTAAACCTAATGTGCCGCGACCAGAATGGCTGGTCTCCTCAAACTCAAGCAGAGTATAATGGGGGCGAACAGAGCGCAGCAATCCACCGCATTGCAGTGTAAAGCACAAAGGTCAAAGATATCCTAACATAACACAGCGAAATCTAACACAACCGAACGTAAACCAACAAATACTAACGAGCCGCGGCCACTATTACTGGTCTCCACAGAGGCAAGCAGATTTTCATGGAGCACTGTAGAGCGCAGGATTCCATAGCATGGCTGTGTGTAGCACAAAAGCGCAAGGCACCCTAACCTAGCCCAACGTAACCTAACTAAACCTAACGCGCCGCTGCCAGTATTGCTGGGCTCCACAGAGCCAAGCAGAACATATTAGAGCAGGGTAGGGCGCAGACTTGCACCGAATAGCAGTGTATAGCGCAAAAGTATTACCATCCTATCCTAACCTAACCGAACGTAGCGTAATTCAGCATAACGTGCCGATACGACTATTGCTGTGTTTCGCGGAGCCAAGCTGACCATATTAGAGTACCTTAGATGGCGGAAATACGCCGAGTGGCGGTGTACAGCACATAAGTGAGAGCTCTCTCTCCTTACCTAACCAATCGTAACATACCCAAGCGTAACCTAACTCAACCGTACGGGCCACGACCGCAGTTGCTGGCCTCACCAGAGCGAGGCAGAACATATTATAGGAGATGGGACCACCGAAATACATATAATCGCAAGGTACAGCAGAGAAGTAAAAGCTATCAGAACCGAACCCTAGCAAACATAACACAGCCAAACGTGACCTAACACAGCCTAACCTACCGCGGCCACAATTTCCGGCCTCCACAGAGCCAAACGGTACATGCTAGAGCAGAGTTTCTCACAGAAGTCCACTGCTCTGCAGTGTACAGCACAAAAGTCACAGATATCCTACATAACCCAAACAAGCCTAACCTAACCAAATGTAACCTAGCCCCACCTAGCGCGCCGCGGCCGCTATTTCTGGCCTGCCCTGAGTCGAGCAGGGTAGAGTGGAGCAATGTAGAGCCAAGACATCCAGCGAGTGGCAGCGTGTATCACAGAAGTCAAAGCAATCCTCTCCTAACCTACCGAAACTTAATAAAACCAATCGTAACAGAACTTAAACTAATGTGCCGAGACCACTATTACTGGAACCCGCAGAGCCAAGCAGAGTATGCTAGAGCACAGTAGACCGTTGAAATCGACCGCATTGCTGTGCATAGCACAAAAGACGAAGGCAACCTGACCAAACATAATCTAACCTAACCTAACGTAACTTTCCGCGATCACTGTTATGTTACATTTGCGAGGTTAGGTGAGGTATATTTCGGTTAGGATAGCCATGACCTTCGTCTGTGCACTGTGTTTCTATGGATTTCTGAACTCTCCTCTCCCCTAACCTGAACTGCTCGTCTCTGGTGTGGTCAGCAGTGGTGGTCACGGCACGCTAGATTGAGATATGTAACGCTTAGTATGTTACGCTTATTTATGTTAGTATAAGATATCTCAGACCCTTGTGATATCCATTGCTTATCGGTGCATTTATGCACTCTACTGAGCTCCAGCGTTCTCTGCTTGGCGCTGGGGAGGCCAGCAATTGTGTCTTTGGCACATTAGGCTGTGTTCGGTTACGTTCGGTTGTGTTACGTTTGGTTAGGTTTTGATATGGTGGCTATGACCTTTGTGCTATACACTGCGATTCTATGGATTTCTGCGCTCTTCTCTCCTCTAATTCCTTCTGCTTGTCTCTGGGGAGGGCAGTTATAGACGTCTCGTAACTTAAGATTGTGTTGTGTTACGTTTAGCTCCGTTACGTTTGTATAGGTTAGGATAGGATTGCCTTGGCTATTGTGCTGTACAGTGCTATTCGGTGGTTTCTGCGCTCTACTGAGCTCTAGCATGTTCTGCTTAACTCTGTGGAGGTGATCAATAGTGGCCTCGGCACGTTATGTTGATGTAGGTTGCGTATTACATTACGTTTGGTGCGGTGAGGAACGATGGCCCTGGCTTCCGCGCTGTACACTGCTTTTCGGTGGATTTCTGCACTCTACTGTGCTCTAGTATGTTCTCCTTGGCTCTGTGGAGGCCGGAAATAATGGTCTCGGTATGTTAGTATGAGGTACGTTACGATTGGCTTGGTTAGGTTAGGATAGATTTTGGTTAGGGTAGTTTTGACTTTTGTGCAACACACTGATATTCGGCGGATCTCTTTGCTCTACATTTCTCTAGTAACCTCTGGTTGGCTCTCGGGAGTCCAGTAACACTCGTCGCCGCATGTTCGGTTAAGTTAAGACACGTTTGATAATGCTATGCTTCCTAGTGTTATGTCTGGAAATGTTTGTCTTTTCTGCAAATCACTTCGATCCTATGCATTTCTTCGCTCTGCTCTCCTCTATTATATTCTGCTTGGCTCTGCCAAGGCCAACAATAGTGTTCGCGGCACGATAGGTAGATTAAGATACGATTGGCTATGCTACGATTGGTCAGGTTAGGGTAGGGTTCCTCTGATTTTCGCTCTATACAATGATATTCGGAGGGCTTTGCGCTCTAATCTGCTCAAGTATGTTCTGCATGGCTCCAGAGGGGTCAGCAATAATGGCCACGGCACGTTATGTTGAGTTAGGCTACGTATGGTTTGGCTGGAATATGTCTGGTTAGGTTAGGATGCATTTGACTTTTTTGCTATACACTGCACTGGGACCGATAACTTCCATCTGCCGTGCTCTAGTATATTCTGCTTGGCTCTGGCGAGGACAGCATTGTTGGCCTCGGCACGTTACCTTGAATTAGGTTACGTTTGGTTACGCTGCGTTCGGTTAGGTTAGGACAGGTTGCTTCGACTTTCGTGCTATACAGTGCGATTCGATGGATTTGTGCGCTCTACTGGGCTATGACATTGTCCGCTTGGCTCTGTGAAGGCCAGCAATATTTGTCTCGGAACCTTAGGTTGAGTTATGTTACGTTTGGTTGGGATGGGTTCTTGGCTAGGCTTGGTCGTAATAGAGCTGACTTTTCCGCTATACACCGCTCATCTGTGTATTCCTGTGCTCTGCTCTCCTCTAATATGTTCTGCTTGTCTCCGGCGAGGTCAGAAATAGAGGTCC
>NW_016934168.1:0-2589 GCF_001483705.2 Eufriesea mexicana
AGTCCATCCACCCATCCATTCATGCACCCACACATCCATACATACACATACCCGTACATTCATTCATCCGTACATCCGTCCCTTCATACATCAACCCATCCCAATATGCATTCATCCATACATACACCCATCCGTACATGCATCCATCCATACATCCGTCCATCCATACTTCCACCCATCCATACTTCCGTCGAGCCATTCATCCATCCACCCTTACATTCACCGACCAGTCCATCCATCCATCCATACATCCATACACATATCTAGACATAATCCTTATATACACCCATACATTCATCCATTCATTTATCCATCCATACATGCATACATCCTTAAATCCGTCCAATCATGCGTCCATCCATCCATACATACATCCAACCATCTATACATCCATACATGCACCCATACATATATCCATAAATCCATCCATCCGTAATTCCATCCATCGATATATCCATCCACGCATACGTCAATACATTTATACATTCATACATCCATGCATACCTTCGTCCGTCCTTCCATACATCAACCCATCCGTACATCCATCCTTCGATACAGCCAACCGTCCATACATCAATTAATCCATACATTCATCCAGCCACACATCATCCCACCCATACATCCATCCATAGACACATACATCCATACATACATCCATACGTACATCCATACAACCATACATACACCCATACACACATCCATACATACATCCATACGTACATCCATACAACCATACATACACCCATACACACATCCATACATACATCCATGCATACATCCATACATTCATCCATACAAGCACCCATACATACATCCATTCTTCCGTCCATTCACCCATCCATTCATCGACCCACAAATCCATGCCTCCGTACATCCATATATTTTTACATACATACATCCATGCATACATAAATCCGTTCATCCATAACGCAAATACGGCCATACATTCATATATCCATACATACAAACGTCCATTCATTAATACATCCATCCATCCATACATCCAACCATCCATACATACATCCATCCATACATCCATCCATCCATTCATCCATACATCCACACGTCCATACATCCACAAATCCATCCATCCATTCACAAATACATCCATACGTAAGTCCATACATATATCCATACATACATCCATACATCCACCCATCCATACATCCATCCACTCACATATCCATCCATACATCCATCCATACATTCATCCATACAAGCATCCATACATACATCCATTCTTCCGTCCATTCACCCATCCATTCGACCACCCACACATCCATACATCCATGCCTCCGTACATCCATATACTCTATCATCCATACATCCATGCACACATACATACGAACATCCAAAACGCAAATACGGCCATACACTCATACATCCACACAACTATACATCTATAAATCCATACATCCGTACAAATATACATGCATACATTCATACATACGTACATCCGTCCATCCATACCTCAATCCATCCATACATCTATCCATCCACACAACCATTCATCCATACATAGATCCACCCATACATCCTACTTTCCATACATATATCCATCTATACATCCATCCATCCATACATTCCTACATCCACACATCCATAAATCCATCCATCCATACATCCATACATCTACACATCCATACATCCATCCACCAATCCATGCACCCATACATACATACATACATACATCAATACATCCATACATCCATCCATACATCCATACACCCGTACATCCATAAATTCGTACATCCATACGTCCATACATCCATACATCCATACATCCATTCATGCATACATCCATACATCCATGCATACCCTCATACTCTGATCCATACATGCATCCAAAGATACATCCGTAAATGCATCCATACACACACCCATGCATGCATCCATCCATACATCCATCCATAAAATCATCCATACAAGCATCCATACATACATCCATTCTTCCGTCCATTCACCCATGCATTCGTCCACCCACACTTCGATATATCCATGCCTCCGTACATTCATATACTCTTACATACATACATCCATGCATACATACATCCGTACATCCATAACGCAAATACGGCCATATATTCATACATCCTTACGTACAAACGTCGATACATTAATACATCCATCCACCCATACATCCATCCTTTCATACATCCATCCATCCATACATCCATCCATCCATACACCCATCCATCCATACATCCATACATCCACACATCCATACATCCACAAATCAATCCATCCATGCACTCATCCATCCATACGTACATCCATACATACGTCCATACATACATCCATACATCCACGCGTACACACATACACTGATCCATACATACATCCATACATACATCCATACATCCACGCATACATACATACACTGATCCATACATACATCCATAGATACATCCGTTAATGCAACCATACATACGTCCATGCATACATCCATACATGCAGACAGCCATACATCCATACATTCATACTACATCCGTCTCTCATACTACATACGTCCATCAATACCTCAACCCATCCATACATCCATCAACCCAAACAACCATTCAACCATACATACATCCATCGATACATCCA
>NW_016934169.1:0-659 GCF_001483705.2 Eufriesea mexicana
GTCGTCTGCTATTAAGTGGATCTCTGCGCCCGACAGTGCCCTAATACTTTCAGCTTGGCTCTGGGATAGCCAGTAATGGTGGCCTCGGCGCGTTAAATTGAGTCAAGTTACCTACGGTTAGGTTGGGATAGGCCAAGTTTGGTTTGGGTAGCTTCACCCTTTATGCTGTACACTGATATAAGATGGATTCCTGCGCTCTATTGGGCTCTAGTGTGCCCAGCTTGGCACTGGGGAAGGCAGCAATCGCGTTCTCGGCGCGTTAGGTTGAGTTAGGCCATGTTCGTTTATCTCCTGTTTGTTTCGGTTAGGTCTGGGTAGCTCTGCCTTTTCTGATATACACTGTGATTCTACGGAATTCTGCGTTCTGCTCCCCACGAATGTGGTCCGCTTGGCTCTGGGGAGGCCAGCAATAGCGGTCTCGGCACGTTAGGTTGAGTCAGGCTATGTTTGAGGCTACGTTTCGTTGGTCTGGGTTAAGTTCGGGTAGATCAGACTTCTCCGATATACACTGCGATTCTATGGATTTCTGCGTTGTACTTTCCGCTAATGTGTTCTGCTTGACTCTGGTGGGGCCAGCAATAGTGGTCACGGTTCGTTAGGTGTGGATATG
The DNA here is from genome assembly GCF_001483705.2 of Eufriesea mexicana. Taxonomy (NCBI): domain Eukaryota; kingdom Metazoa; phylum Arthropoda; class Insecta; order Hymenoptera; family Apidae; genus Eufriesea; species Eufriesea mexicana. The sequence continues at coordinate 611 of NW_016934169.1, forward strand.
TTACGTTTGGTCATGTTAATGTTGTATATATTAGGATACGGTAGCTTTG
>NW_016934170.1:0-760 GCF_001483705.2 Eufriesea mexicana
ACCAAGCTATAACAGGTTATATATTTTGAATATACCTATTCTCTGGCAAGTGGATGGCTGTACATGCCAACGGTTTGAAGGCGTTGGGCGATCTATTCTCCATTCTATAACAGGTTATAGACTTTGATTTGACCTATTCTCTAGGAGATGGATGTACTTGCCATTGGATTGATGGCGTTAGGCGATCTATTCACCAAGCTATAACAGGTAATAGATTATGAATATACCTATTCTCTGGCAAGTAGATGGTTGTTCTTGCCATTGGATTGGAGGCGTTAGGCGATCTATTCACCATGCTAAAGCAGGCTACAGATTTTGAATAGACCTATTCTCTGGCAAGAAGATGGCTGTACTTGCCATTGGATCGAAGGCGTTAGGCGATGTATTCACCAAGCTGTTACAGATTATAGATCTTCAATAGACCTATTTTCTTGTAAGTAGATGTCTGTACTTGCCATTGGATTGAAGGCGTTAGGCGATCTATTCTCCAAGCTATAACAGGATACAGATTTTGAATAGACCTATTCTCTGGCAAGTAGATTGCCGTACTTGCCATTCGATTGACAGCGTTAGGCGATCTTATCACCAAGCTGTAACACACTATAGATTTTGAACAGACCTATGTTCTGGCAAGTAAATGTCTGTTCTTGCCATTGTATTGAAGGCGTTAAGCGATGCATTCACCAGGCTATAACGGATTATAGATTTTGATTTCATCTATCCTCTGGCAAGACGATGACTGTACTTGCCATTGGATTGA
>NW_016934171.1:0-519 GCF_001483705.2 Eufriesea mexicana
CAAAGCATATTCTGGAGCAGTGAAATGGCTATAGCACGCCAATAGTATCTTTCCTCATTATTTTTGCGGGAAAGGTTGCTCACCAACATATCAGCCGAAAATGTACATTAAATCGTGTTTTCCCGACAGATTCTGTAGCATTGCATTGGATGTAGCACGCCAATGGAATATTTCATACTTATTTATGCAAGGAAGTTAGTTCGCCACGATATTAGTCAAGAATGTCTATAAAATTGTATTTTCCAGGCAGATTCAATAGCATTGCAATGGCTTTAGCACGGCAGTTGAATCTATCCTCCTTATTTATGCATGAAAGTTAGGTCATCACGATATTAGCCGAAAATGTCAATAAAATTGAATTTTCCAGCCAGATTCTACAGCATTTCAATGTCTACATCACGCCAATAGTATCTATCGTCCTTATTTATGCAAGAAATTCAGGTCTCCACGATATTCGTCGAAAATGTCAACAAAATTTAATTTTCCAGGCAGATTCTACAGCATTGCAATGGGTATAGC
>NW_016934172.1:0-451 GCF_001483705.2 Eufriesea mexicana
AATGCAATGGCCATAGCAAACCAATAGGATATTTCCACCTGATTTATGAAGAAAAGTTTGCTCTCCTCGACATTAGTCGAAAACGTCAATAGAATTGGTCTTTTGAGTCAGATTCAATTGCACTGCATTGGCTATAGCAAGCCAATAGAATCCTTTCTCCTTATTTACGCAGAAAGGCCTGCACACCGCAATATTAGACGAAAATGTCAATAAGATTGTGTTTTACGGGCAGTATCAAATGCAATGCAATGTCTACAGCAAACCAATGTAAACTTCCCCACTTACTTGCGCAGAATACATTCCTCAACAAGATATTAGTCGAAAATGCCAATAGAATTGAACTTTTCAGCCACTTTCTACTGCAGTGTCACGGCTATAGCAACCCAACGGAATCTTACCAAGCTATTTATGCAGAAAAGCCTGCTCACCTCACCATTTGCCGAAAATGTTA
>NW_016934173.1:0-499 GCF_001483705.2 Eufriesea mexicana
CATTTTCAATATCGTGGTGAGCTATTTTTGTTGCATAAATAAGGAGGAAAGGCACTAATGGCACTCGACAGCCATTGCAATGCCATAAAGACAGTCTGGAAAATTCAATTTTATTTACATCTTCGACTAACATCGTGGATAGCTAATTTTGCTGCATAGATAAGGAGGAAAGACTCTAATGGCATGCTATAGCCATTGCAATGCTATAGAACCTGACTGGAAAAAAAAATTTGATTGACATCTTCATCTATTATCGCGGTGAGCTAATTTTGCTGCATAAATAAGGAGGAAAGATACTATTGGCATACTATAGCTATTGCAGTGTAATAGAATCTGATTGGAAAATTCAATTTTATTGACATTTTCGACTAATATTGTTGTGAGCTAATTTTGTAGCATAAATAAGAAGGAAAGGTTCAATTGGATTGCTATAGCGATTGCAATGCTATAGAATCTGACTGGAAAATACAATTTTATTGACATTTTCGAATAATGTCGT
>NW_016934174.1:0-785 GCF_001483705.2 Eufriesea mexicana
AATTTCGTGGTGAGCTAACTTCCTTGCATAGGTAAGGGGGAAAGATCCTTCTGGAGTGCTATAACCATTGCAATGCAGTATAATCTGGCTGGAGAGCTCAATTTTATTGACATTTCTGACTAATATCGTGGTGAGCTGTCTATGTTGCATATATAATGAGTTTAGATCCTATTGGCAAGCTATAGACTTTGCAATGGTATAGAATGTGGTTGGAAAATTCAATTTTATTGACATTTTCGTCTATTATCGTGGTGAGCTATCTTTCTTGCATAAATGAGCAGGATAGATTCTATTGGCGTGATGGAGACACTGCAATGATATAGAGTGTGGTTGGAAAATTCAATTTTATTGACATTTTCGTCTATTATCGTGGTGAGCTATCTTTCTTGCATAAATGAGCAGGATAGATTCTATTGGCGTGATGGAGACACTGCAATGATATAGAGTGTGGTTGGAAAATTCAATTTTATTGACATTTTCGTCTATTATCGTGGTGAGCTATCTTTCTTGCATAAATGAGCAGGATAGATTCTATTGGCGTGATGGAGACACTGCAATGATATAGAGTGTGGTTGGAAAATTCAATTTTATTGACATTTTCGGCTAATATCCTGATGAGATAACAATCTCGCATATATAAGTAGGATAGATTCTATTGGCGTGCAGTAGACGTTGCAATGATATAGAGTGTGGTTGGGAAATTCAATTTTTTTTTCATTTTCTACTAATATCGTGGTTAGATAACATCCTTCCCTAAGTAAGGTGGAAAGATCCTTCTGGATTGC
>NW_016934174.1:3968-6363 GCF_001483705.2 Eufriesea mexicana
AATTCAATTTTATTGACATTTTCGGCTAATATCGTTGTGAGATGTCATTCTCTCATATATAAGTAGGATATATTTTATTGGCGTGCTATAGGCATTGCAATGCAATAGAATCTTCCTGGAAAATTCAATTTTATTGACATTTTCGAATAATTTCGTGGTGATCTAGCTTCCTTGCATAGGTAAGGAGGAAAGATGCGTTAGGAGTGCTATAGCCATTGCAATGCTGCAGAATCCGGCTGGAAAATTCAATTTTATTGACATTTTCGTGTATTATCGTGGTGAGTTACCTTTCTTGCGTAAACAAGCAGGGTAGATTCTATTGGAGTGCTGTAGACGTTGGAATGATATAGAGTGTTGTTGGAAAATCAATTTTATTGACATTTTCGGCTAATATCGGGGGGAGATGACATTCTCGCATATATAAGTAGGATAGATTCTATTGGCGTGCTATAGGCAGTGCATTGCTCTAGAATCGTCCTGGAAAATTCAATTTTATTGACATTTTTGGCTTATATCGCGGACAGATAACTTCCTTGCATAAGTAAGGAGGAAAGATCCTTTTGGTGTGATGTAGCCATTGCAATGCTGCAGAATCTGGCTGGAAATTTCAATTTTATTGACATTTTCGACTAATATCCTGATGAGCTAACTTTCTTGCATAAACAAGGAGGAAAGATTATATTGGCAAGCTATAACCATTGCAATGCTATAGAATCTGGCCGGAAAATTCAATTTCATTGACATTTTCGAATAATATAGTTGTGCGCTGCCTTTCTTGCGGAGATAAGTAGGAAAGATACCTTTGGCGTGCTATAACCATTGCAATGACATAGAAAGTGCCTGGCAGATTCAATTTTATGGACAGTTTCGACTAATATCGTGGTGAGCTAACTTTCTTGCATAAATAAGGAGGAGAGATTCTACTGGCGTGCTATAGACATTGCAATGCTATAGGATCGTCCTGGAAAATTCAGTTTTATCTCCATTATCGACTTGTATCGTGGCGAGATAGCTTCATTGCATAAGTAACGAGGAAAGATCCTTTTGGAGTGCTATTGAGACTGCAATGTCGAAGAATCTGGCTGGAAAATTCAAATTGACATTTTTACTAATATCGTGGAAAGCTATCTTTCTTGCATATACAAGGCGGAAAGAATCTATTGGCGTGCTATAGCCTTTGCAATGCTGCAGAATCTGGCTGGAACAGGCCGGGTAGATTCCATTGGCGTGCTGTAGACATTGCAATGATATAGAGTGTGGTTGGAAAATTCAATTTTATTGACAGTTTCGAATATTATCGTGGTGAGCTAACTTTCTTACATAAATAAGGAGGAGAGATTCTACTGGCGTGCTATAGACATTGCAATGCTATAGAATCGTCGTGGAAAATTCAATATTATTGACATTTTCGACATATTTCGTGGTGAGCTATCTTCCTTGCGTAGGTAAGGAGAAAGGATCCTTTCGGAGTGCTATAGCCATTGCAATGCAGTAGAATCTGGCTGGAGAACTCAATTTTGTTGACATTTCTGACTAATATCGTGGAGAGCCAACTATCTTGCATAAATAAGGACGAAAGATTCTAATGGCGTACTACAGCCATTGCTATGCACTGGAATCTGGCTGGAAAGTTCAATTTTATTGACAGTTTCGACTAATATCGTGGTTAGCTGTCTATCTTGCATAAATAAGGATTGTAGGTCCTATTGGCGTGCTATAGCCATTGCAATGCTGCAGAATCTGGCTGGAAAATTAAATTTTATTGACATTTTCGTCTATTATCGTGTTGAGCTAGCTTCCTTGCATAATTATGGAGGAAAGATCCTTTTTGCGGACTATAGCCATTGCAATGCTGTAGAATCTGGCTGAAAAATTCATAAAAAAATTCATGTTTATTGACATTTTCGGCTAATATCGTGGTGAGTAAACTTTCTTGCTTTTATAGGGGTGAAAGATTCTATTGGCAAGCTATAACCATTGCAATGCTACAGAATCTGGATGGGAAATACAATTTTATTGACATTTTCGACAAATACCGTGGTGAGCTAACTTCCTTGCATACGTATGGCGGAAAAATTCTTTTGGAGTGCTATAGCCACCGCAGTGCTGCAGGATCTGGCTGGAAAATTCAATTTTATAGACATTTTCGTCTAATATCGTAGTGAGCTAACTTTCTTCCATAAATCAGGAGGAAAGATTCTGTTGGTATGCTGTAGGCATTGCAATGCTATAAAATCTTGCTCGAAAATTCAATTTTCTTGACATTTTCGACTAATGGCGTGGTGAGCTAACTTCCTTGCATAAATAAGGAGGAAAGATTCTCTTGGCGTGCTATACGCACAGCAATGCTCTGGAATCTGGCTGCAAAGTTCAATTTTATTGACAGTTTCGACTA
>NW_016934174.1:7977-10748 GCF_001483705.2 Eufriesea mexicana
TGACAGTTTCTACTAATATCGTGGTGAGTAAACTTTCTCGCACAACTAAGGAGGAAAGATTCTATTGGCGTGCTATAGGCATTGCAATGCTATAGAATCCTCCTGGAATATGCAATTTTATTGACATTTTCGACTAATATCGTGGTGAGCCAACTTCCTTGCATAAGTAAGGAGGAAAGATCCTTTTGGTTTGGTATAGCCATTGCAATGCTGCATAATCTGGCTGGAAAATTCAATTTTATTGACATTTTTGGCTTATATCGTGGTGAGACAACTTTCGTTCATGAATAAGGAGGAATGATGCAATTGGCGTGCTATAGTCATTTCAGTGCTATAGAATCTTCCTGGAAAGTCCCATGTTCTTGACATTTTCGACTAACATCGTGGTGAAATGACTTTCTTGCATAAATAAGGCGAAAGGATTCTATTGCCGTGCTATAGCGATTGCATTGCTATAGTATCTGGCTGGAAAATTCAATTTCATTGACATTTTCGACTAATATTGTGGCTACCTAATTTTCCTGCATAAATAAGGAGAAAAGATTCTATTGGCTTGCTATAGCCATTGCAATGGTATGGAAAGTGGTAGGAACATTCAAATTTATTGGCTTTTCCACTAATATCGTGGTGAGCTTACTTTCTTGCATAAACGATGAGGAAAGATTCTATGGGCGAGCTGTAGCCACTGCACTGTTATAGAATTTGACTGGAAAATTCAATTTTATTGACATTTTCGACTAATATCGTGGTGAGTTAACTTTGCCGCATAATTAAGGAGACGGATACTCTTGGCGTGCTACAGGCATTGCAATGGTATAGAATCTGACTGGAATATACAATTTTATTGACATTTTCGACTAATATCGTGGTGAGTTAACTTTGCCGCATAATTAAGGAGACGGATACTCTTGGCGTGCTACAGGCATTGCAATGGTATAGAATCTGACTGGAATATACAATTTTATTGACATTTTCGACTAATATCGTGGTGAGTTAACTTTGCCGCATAATTAAGGAGACGGATACTCTTGGCGTGCTACAGGCATTGCAATGGTATAGAATCTGACTGGAATATACAATTTTATTGACATTTTCGACTAATATCGTGGTGAGTTAACTTTCTCGCATAATTAAGGAGGAAAGGTCCTATTGCCGTGCTACAGCCATTGCATTGCTATAGTATCTGGCTGGAAAATTCAATTACATGGACATTTTCTTCTAATATCGTGGTGAGCTAACTTCCTTGAATAAGTAAAGAGGAAAGATCCTTTGCGAGTGATATATCCATTGCAATGCTGCAGAATTTAGCTGGAAAATTCAATTTTATTGACATTTTCGACTTATATCGTGGTGAGATAGCTTTATTTCATAAAGTGTGAGGAATTATGCAATTGGCGCGCTATAGCCGTTTCAATGCTATGGAGTCAGTCCGGAAATGTCAATTTTATTGACATTTTCTATTAATATTGTGGCGAGCTAACTTTCTTGAATAAACAAAGAGAAAAGACGCTATTGGCGTGCTATAGCCTTTGCAATGCTATAGAATGTTGCTTGAAAGTTCATTTTTATTGACATTTTCTATTAATATTGTGGCGAGCTAACTTTCTTGAATAAACAAAGAGAAAAGACGCTATTGGCGTGCTATAGCCTTTGCAATGCTATAGAATGTTGCTTGAAAGTTCATTTTTATTGACATTTTCGTCTATTATCGTAGTGAGTTATCTTTCCTGCGTAAATAAGCAGGGTAGATTCTATTGGCGTGCTATAGGCAGTACAATCTTGTAGAATCGTCCTGGAAAATTCAATTTTATTGTAATTTTCTATTAATATCGTGGTGAGCTAACTTCCTTCCCTAAGTTAGTGGGAAAGACCTTTTTGGAGTGCTATGGCCATTGCAATGCAGTACAATTTGGTTGGAGAACTCAATTTTATTGACATTTCTGACTAATATCGTGGAGAGCTTACTATCTTGCATATAACTATCTTGCATATACATGGTGGAAAGAATCTATTGGCGTGCTATAGCCATTGCAATGCTGCAGAATCTGGCTGAAAAATTAAATTTTATTAACATTTTCGTGTATTATCGTGGTGAGTTACCTTTCTTGCGTAAAGAAGCAGGGTAGATTCTACTGGCGTGCTGTAGACATTGCAATGATATAGAGTGAGGTGGAAAAATGCAATTTTATTGACATTTTCGGCTAATATCGTGGTGAGATGACATTCTCTCATATATAAGTAGGGTATATTTTATTGGCGTGCTATAGGCATTGCAATGCAATAGAATCTTCCTGGAAAATTCAATTTTATTGACATTTTCGCATAATTTCGTGGTGAGCTAGCTTCCTTGCATAGGTAAGGAGGAAAGATGCGTTAGGAGCGCTATAGCCATTGCAATGCTGCAGAATCCGGCTGGAAAATTCACTTTTATTGACATTTTCGTGTATTATCGTGGTGAGTTACCTTTCTTGCGTAAAGAAGCAGGGTAGATTCTATTGGCGTGCTGTAGACGTTGGAATGATATAGAGTGTGGTTGGAAAATCAATTTTATTGACATTTTCGGCTAATATCGGGGTGAGATGACATTCTCGCATATATAAGTAGGATAGATTCTATTGGCGTGCTATAGGCAGTGCAATGCTATAGAATCGTCCTGGAAAATTCAATTTTATTGACATTTTTGGCTTATATCGCGGTGAGATAACTTCCTTGCATAAGTAAGGAGGAAAGATCCTTTTGGCGCGCTATAGCCATTGCAATGCTGCAGAATC
>NW_016934174.1:14990-15858 GCF_001483705.2 Eufriesea mexicana
GGAGGAAATATCCTTCTGGAGTGCTATAGCCATTGCAATGCAGTAGAATCTGGCTTGAATATTCAATTTTATTGACATTTTCGACTAATATCGTTGTGAGTTAACTTTCTCGCATAAGTAAGGAGGAAAGACTATATTGGCGTGGTATAGGCATTGCAGTGCTATAGAATCTTCCTGGAAAATTCAATTTTATTGACATTTTTCACTAATATTGAGGAGTGCTATCTTTCTTGCGTAAATATGGAGGAAAGATCCCCTTGGCATGCAATAGCCATTGCAATGCACTCGAATCTTGCTGGAAAACTCAATTCTAATGACATTTTCGACTAATACCGTGTTGAGCTATCTTCCTTGCATACGTTAGGAGAGATACTTTTGGTGTGCTATAGCCATTGCGATCCTGCAAAATCTGGCTGGAAAATTCAATTTTATTGACATTTTTGGCTTATATCGTGCTGAGATAACTTTCGTTCCTAAATAAGGAGGAATGATGCAATTGGCATGATATAGACATTTCAGTGCTATGGAGTCAGTCCGGAAATGACAATTATATTGACATTTTCTACTAATATTGTGGCGAGCTAACTTTCTTGAATAAACAAAGAGAAAAGATTCTATTGGCCTGCTATAGCCTTTGCAATGCTATAGAATGTGGTTTGAAAGTTCAATTTTGCAGACAGTTTCTACTAATATCGTGCTGAGTTAACTTTCTCGCACAACAAAGGAGGAAAGATTCTATTGGCGTGCTATAGGCATTGCAATGCTACAGAATCCTCCTGGAATATGCAATATTATTGACATTATCGACTAATACCGAGGTGAGCTATCTTCCATGCATACGTGAGGAGGAGAGATCCTTTTGGTGTGC
>NW_016934174.1:16783-17640 GCF_001483705.2 Eufriesea mexicana
CCTGCAAAATCTGGCTGGAAAATTCAATTTTATTGACATTTTTGGCTTATATCGTGGTGAGATAACTTTCGTTCCTAAATAAGGAGGAATGATGCAATTGGCATGCTATAGCCATTTCAGTGCTATAGAATCTTTCTGGAAAGTCCTATTTTATCGACATTTTCGACTAATATCGTGGTGAACTAACTTTCTTGCATAAATAAGGTGGAAAGATTCTATTGCCGTGATATAGCCATTGCATTGCTATAGTATCTGGCTGGAAAACTCAATTTCATTGGCATTTTACACTAATATTTTGGCTACCTAATTTTCCTGCTTAAATAAGGAGGAAAGATTCTATTCGCTTGCTATATCCATTGCAATGCTATAGAATCCTCCTGGAATATGCAATATTATTGACATTTTCGACTAATATCGTGGTGAGCTTACTTCCTCGCATAAGTAAGGAGGAAAGATCCTTTTGGTTTGCTATAGCCATTGCAATGCAGCATAATCTGGCTGGAAAATTCGAATTTATTGTCATTTTTTACTTATATGTGGTGAGATATCTTTCTACCATAAATAAGGGGGAATGATGCAATTGGCGTGCTATAGCAATTTCAATGCTATAGAATCTGTCCGGAATGGTCAATTTTATTGACATTTTCGACTAATATCGTACTGAGCTATCTTTCATGCATAAATAAGGAGGAAAGATTCTAATGGCGTGCTGTAGCCTTTGCGATGCTACAGAATCTGGCTGGAAAGTTCAATTTTATTGACAGTTTCGACTAATACCGTGGTCAGTAAACTTTCTCGCATAATTAAGGAGGAAAGGTTCTATTGCCGTGTAATAGCCATTGCATTGCTATAGTATC
>NW_016934174.1:17721-17991 GCF_001483705.2 Eufriesea mexicana
CTTCCTTGCATAAGTAAAGAGGAAAGATCCTTTGCGAGTGATATATCCATTGCAATGCTGCAGAATGAAGCTGGAAAATTCAATTTTATTGACATTTTCGACTTATATCGTGGTGAGCTAGCTTTCTTTCATGAAGAGGGAGGATTTATGCAATTGGCGTGCTATAGCCATTTCAATGCTATGGATTCAGTCCGGAGAGTACAATTTTATTGACTTTTTCGACTAATGTCGTGGCGAGCTAACTTTCTTGCATAAGCAAGGAGGAAAGAT
>NW_016934175.1:0-323 GCF_001483705.2 Eufriesea mexicana
GCCACCAGGATAGTAATCGATAATGTCAATAAAATTGAGTTTTCCAGCCAGATTCTATAGCATAACCATAGCTATAGCAAGCCAATAGCATATTTCACACTTATTAATGCAAGAAACCTAGTTCACAAAGATATCAGTCGAAAATGTCAACAAAAATGAATTTTCCATCAAGATTCTATAGCAGTGCAATGGCTATAGCAAGCCAATAGTATCTTTTCTCATTGTTTAGGCGGCAAATGTAGCTCACCACGATATCAGTCGAATATGTCCATAAAATCGAGTTTTCCAGCCAGATTCTCTTGCATTGCAGTGGATATATCGCG
>NW_016934176.1:0-8028 GCF_001483705.2 Eufriesea mexicana
AATAGCACAAAAGTCAAAGTAGCCAGTCCTAACCTAGCCAAACGCAACGTACCCAAACGTAACATATCTCACCCTAACATGACGAAACCGCTAGTGCAGGCAACCAAGGAGACAAGCAGGCTGTACTGGAGCACAGTAGATCGCAGGAATCTACCACATTGCAGAGAACAGCACAAAAGCCTTAGGTAGCCCAGCAAAACATGACCTAAGCTAACCTAACCAATCGTAGCTTATCACAACATTACGTGCAGGGACCACTGCTCCTGGCCTCCCAATAGCCAAGCAGAATGCAGTAGAGCACTGTAGGCCACAAAAATCAGCCGGAAAGCAGTGTATGTCACTGAAGCATATTCTAACACAGCCAAACGTGACATACCCAAACGTAGCCTTGTTAAACCTAACGTGACGAGATCAAAATTGATGGTACCCACGTGGATAAGCAGAATATAATGTACTGGAGCGCTGTAGTGCGAAAAAATCGACCGCGTTACAGTGAACAGCTCAAAAGACGAAGATATCCTAACCTCACCTGACCTAACCTAACCCAACCAAGCGTAGCACAGCTCAACGCAACGTCCCGCGACCACAGCTCCTGGCCTCCACAGAGAAAAGCATAATGTCGTAGAGCACGGTTTATCACAGAAATCCACCTGATAACAGTGTATATCGCGCAAGTTAGAGCTATCCTAACCTAACCTAACCTAACCTAACCTAAACAAACTTGTCATATGCAAACGTAGCCTAACTGATCCTAGCGCGACCGCGCCGAGACCACGGTTCCTGACCGCCGCAGGGCGAAGCAGAATATACTAGAGCACAGGAGATCGCAGAAGTCCGCCGCACTGAAGTGCTAAGCACAAAATGCAAAGATATACTGACATAACATAGCACAACCTAACCCAGCCAAACGAAGCCTAACACAACCTAACGTGCCGAGAACACCATTGCTGGCATCCGCAGCGCCAAGCAGGGCATATTAGAGCACAGCAAAGCGCACAAACCAACGAAATAGCAGTGCATAGCACAAAAGTCGAAGCTGTCCTGTACTAACCTAACCAAACGTAAATGAACCGTACTCAGCATAACCCAACCCAACGTGCCGAGACGACCATTGCCCTCCCGCCACCTGCGTGCCGAGCAGAGCAAATTACAGCGCAGTAGAGCGCAGAAGTCCAGGGAATAGCAGTGCATAGAACAGAAGGCAGACCCACACTCTCCTAACCAGGCCAAGTATAGCATTGCCAAACGTAACGTAGCCACCACAGGGTTGGCACAACCACTATTTCAAGCCCCGCCAGAGACGAGTAGAGTATTGTAGAGAAAAGAGGAGCGAATAAATCCTCCGAATAGCAGTGTATCGCACAAAAATCGAATTTATCCTATCCTATCCGAGCCAAGCTTAACATAACCAAACGTAACCTGAAAAAGCCTAGCGTACACAGACCACCATTGCTGGACTCGCTAAAGCCTGGCAGAGCACATTATTGGAGTGTGAAGCGCAGAAGTCCACTGAATAGCACTGAATAGAGGATAGGTCATAGTTATCCAAACGGAAACCGTTCCAGCGCAGCCTAACCAAACGTAACGTAACTAACCCTAACGAGCCGCGACCGCCACTGCTGGCTTCCCGAGAGTCGAGCAGAGTATAGTAGAGCAAAGTAGAGCGCAGGCATACACCGAATAGCAGTATTTAGCACAAAAGTCAAAGCTGCCCTCTCCTAACCTAACCAAACGTAACATAACCGTACGCAATATAACTCAGACTAATGCGCCGACAGCATTACTGCTGGCATCCCCATAGCCAGACAGAATATACTACAGCACAGTAGAGCGCAGGAATCCTCCAACTAGCAGTATATAGCACAAACGACGAAGCCATACTAACCACACATAGCACACCCTAACCTAACAAAACGTAACCTAACTCAGCGTATCGTTCCTCGACCGCTATTGCTGGTCTGCGCAGAGTCAAGCAGAGTACAGTAGAGCAATAAAGAGCGCAGATGTCCGCCGCACAGCAGTGTATTGCAAAAAATTCAATGTTAAACTATCCTAACTTAATCAAACGTAACCGGACCAAACGCAACATAACTCAACATGACGTGACGAGAGCACTATTGCCGGCCTCCACAGCACCAAGAGGCGCATACTAGAGGAGCATAATATCCAGAGGTCCTCAAAATGGCAGTGTATAGCACAAAAGCCAAAGCTACGCTGTCCTAACCTAACCAAACGTAACATAAGCAGACGTTACGGAACGCAATCTGACGTGCCACGACTCCTATTGCTGGCATCATGAGAGGTAAGCAGATTATAGTGGAGCACCGTAGAGCGAAGACACCCACGGAAGAGGAGCGTATAACACAAAAGTCAGAGCCATCCAAACCATACGTCACCTAACAAAGCGTATCCTATCCTAGCCAAATGTAACCTGACTCAACCTAACGTGCCGCGACCACTCTTGCTGGCCTCCCGAGAGCCGAGCAGAGCATGGTAGGGCAATGGAGAGCGCAGAAATCCACCGAATAGCAGTGTATAGAACAATAGACAAAGCCATCCTAACCAAACCTAACCTAACCTAATAAAACGGAAAGTAACTTAACTCAACCGAAAGAGCTACGACCATCTTTGCTTGCCTCCCCAGAGAAACGTAGACGTTAGTACAGTAATGCAGAGCGCAGTTATCAACCGAATAGCTGTGTATAGCGAAAAAGTCGAAGCCACCCTAACCAAACTTAAGCTAAGGTAACAGAACCAAACGGAACTTGTGAAATCCAAACGCGCCACGACCGCTATTGCCGGCCTCCCCAGATTCAAGCATGTGCTATTGGAGCAGTGTAGAGCACAGATATCGACCGTATGGCGGTGTATAGCGAAATAGTCAAAGCTGTCCTAACCGAACATGACAAAACCTAGCCAAGCCTAGCGTAACCTAACCCAACCTAACGTGCCGAGACTACTATTGCTGCTCTCACAGCACAAGACGGAACAGATTAGAGCCCAGTAGAGCGCAAAAATCCACCATACAGCAGTGTACAGCACTAAAGACGAAGCTATCCTATCCTAGCCTGACCAAACGTAAAGTAAACAAACGTAACGTAGGTCAACCTGATGTACCGAGACGACCGTTTCTGCCCTCCCTAGAGCCATGTGGGGCACATTAGTGGAGAGAAGAGCGGATAGCCAATTAAATGGCAGTGTATAGCACAAAAGACAAAGATATCCCGAACTAAACCAAACGAGCCCAACGTAACCAAATCTAACATAACAAAGCCTATCGCGCAGCGGCCACTACTTCTGGCTTCCACAACGCATAGCAGGGAGTAATAGATAACATGAGAGCGCAGAAATTCACCGAATACGACTGTATAGCGCAAAAGTCAAGGCCATCCTAACCAAACGTGGAATAACTAAACCTAACGAGACGAGGCACCTATTGCTGGCCTCCCCTGAGCCAAGAAGAACATATCAGAGCAGAGCAGAGAGCAGAAATCCACCGAACGGCAGTGTATAGCACAGAAGTAAAGGTATCCTTTCCAAACCACACCAATCGTAACAAAACCAAACGTAGCTTAGCACAGAGTAACATGCCGAGGCCGTTGTTGCTGTCCTCCCCAAGCCAAACAGAGCACGTTAAAGCACGGTAGAGAACAGATATCCACCGAGAAGCTGTTTATAGAACAGAAGTAGCAGTCATCCCATGCTAACATAACTAAACCTTACCAAGCCAAACGCAGAATAACTCAACCCAACGTGCCGCGACCACAATTATTGGCGCCGCAAGAGACGAGCAGAGTGCGATAGCGCACAATAGATCGCAGAAGTCCACAGGATAGCAGTGTGTAGCGCCAAAGACAAAGCTATCCCTACCTAAACCAAGATAACCTAACATAAGCAAACGCAATCTAACTCAACCTAACGTGCCGAGACAACTGTTGCTGGCCTCCCAATCGCCATGCAAAACATACTAGAGTAGATAGGAGCGCCGGATTCCATAGGATCGCAGGATATGCAGAAAGGACGAAGATGTCCATACCTGGCCCAAACAAACTTAACGAAGCCAAACATAACCTGACTGAGGCTACCGTGCCGCGGACACTGTTTCTATCCTCCCCAGATCAAATAAGAGCACATAAGATGACAGTAGGCCGCAGAACCCCAGAGAATCGCAGTGTACAGCACAAAATTCAAAGATAACCTATCCTAACCTATCCAAACGCAACATAACCAAACGCAACATATCTCAGGCTAACATGCAGAGGCCACTATTGCTGACCACCGCAGAGTAGAGCGGAACACATGAGAACACAGTAGAGCACAGAAATCAACAGAATAGCAGTGTACGGCACGAAAGTTAAAGCCGCCCTCTCTTAACCTAACAAATTGAAGCATGTCCAAATGCATCATAACACAGAGTAAATTCCTGCGACCACTATTGCCGGCCTCCCGAGGTTGGAGCATAGAATGTTAGAGCACAGTTGAGCGCAGAATTGCACCTAGCAGCAGTTTATAACAAGAAAGTCAATGTTATCCTCTCCTAACCTAACCAAGCGGAACATAACCAAACGTAACGTACCACGAGGGGCTCCACGGCAAATATTGCTGGCCTCCCAGCGCCTCGCAGAGTATATTAGAAGAGAGTGAAGCGCAGATATCCATTGAATCGCAGTGCGAAGCACAACAGTCGAGGCTACCCTATACCAACATGTCGGAAAGTAACATAGCCGAACGAAGTTTAACTCTAACTCACGTGCCGAGAGCACTATTGCTTGCCGCCCCCAACCCCATCGCCCCCAACTCCTTCCTGCCCAGAACCAAGCAGAACGCATCAGAGCATAGTAGAATACCGAAATCCACTGCATAGCAGTGCGCAGCATAGTAGTCGATGGTATCACATCCTAACTAAGCCAATCGTAGCATAACCAAACGTAACCTAACACAACTTAACGTGCCGCAATAAATATTGCTGGCATCCCCAGAGCCAAGCAAAGCATATGAGACCAAAGTAGAGCGTGGAAGTCCACCGAATGGCAGTGTGCACCAGAAAAGCGGAAGATGTCCCAGCCTAACCAAACCAAACCTGACATGTCCAAACATAGCATAGCTCATCGTAGCGGGCATATACCATTGTTGTAACCATCCCCAGAGCCAAGCCGAATACACCAGAGCACAGTAGAGCGCAGAAGTCCACCGAATGGCAGTGTATAGCACAAACGACAAGGTCATCCTATCCAAACTTAACCTACCCTAGCCAATCCAAACGTAACATAACCTGGACAAACGTGCCACGAACACCACTGCTGGAACAAGGTCATCCTATCCAAACTTAACCTATCCTAGCCAATCCAAACGTATCATAACCTGGACAAACGTGCCACGAACACCACTGCTGGCATCCACAGAGTCGAGCACAGCGTAATAGAGCAACGATGCGCGCAGAAATCTATCGAGCAGCGGTGTATAGCATGAAAGACAAAGATATCCTACCCTATCCTAACAAAACGTACCATAAACGAACGTAACATAACTGAAACTATAGCGCCGCGGGCACAATTTCTGATCACCGCAGAGCAAAGCTGAGAATAGTAGATCAAATCAGAGTGCAGAAATCCACCGAATAGCTGTGCATAGCAGAATAGTAAAAGCTATCCCGGCCAAACTTAGGCTAACCAACCCTAACCGGACGCAACATCACTCATCATAACGTGCAGTGACCGCAGCTGCTAGCTTTCCCAACGCCCAGCGGAACACACTGAAACGTTGTGGAGCGCTGAAATCCACCGAATAGCAGTGAATAGCACAATGTTCAAAGCTACAGCCACCAAAAGCAGCCAACCGTCATACTTCAAATCGCAACCTAACACAGCCGGAAGTGCCGTGACAACGATTGCTCCCCTCCGCAGAGCCAAGCAGAACATATTAGTATACAGTAGAGCACAGAAATCCAACGAAACGAAGTGTATGCCAGAAAAGCCTAAGTTACACAATCCAAGCCCAAACTAACGTGGTCTAACCGAACACAGCGTAGCTTAACACAACGTGCCGCGGCCACTACTGTTGGACTCCCAATGGCCAAGCAGGATATAGTGGAGCACAGTAGAGCATAGAAATCTACCAAATACCAGTATGCACCACGAAAGTCATACCTATCCGAACCTAACCAAACTAATTTAGCGCGGCTACACGTAGTCTAACACAAACTAGCATGCGGAGGCCACCATTACTGGCCACCCCTGAGCCGAGCAGAGTGTAATAGAGCTAGGTACTGCGCAGAAAGCCACCGAGTAGCAACGTATAGCACAAAAGTCATAGATACCCTAACCTAACCAGAGATAGCATGACCAGGCCTAGCCTCATCCTACAGCAAGTAGAATAATTAAACCTAACGTGCCGATACACGAATCTCTGGCCTCACAGAGCCATTCAGAATAAGTTACAGCACGGTAGAGTGCAGAGATCCACCGAAAAGCATTGTGTAACGATAAAGTCGAAGCCACCCTCGCCAAACGTAGCCCAACCTAACCAAACTGAATGTAACACAAATCAACCAATCGTGCCACGGTCTCTATTGCTGGTTTCCCCAGAGTCTAGCAGTGTATAGTAGAGCAACGGAGAACGGAGGAATCCACCGAATAACAGTGTATAGCACAAACTTTAAGCCATACTAACCAAACGTAGCGAAACGTAGCCTGCCCAAACGTGACCTAACTAATCCAAACGTTCCACGACCACATTTGCTGGTCGCCCCAGAGCCAAGCATGTGCTACTACAGCAATACAGAGCGCTTATACCGACCGGACAACAGTGTATATCACAATGGCCAAAGCTACACCAACCAAATTTAACGTCCCCTGACCCAACCCAGCTTAAACTAACACAACCAAACCTACCAAGATCGATATTGCTGGCCTCCCCAGGGCCAAGCAGGGCTTATTAGAGGAAAGTAGAGCGCAGAGGTCAATAGAGTGGCAGAGTATAGCACGAAAGTCAAAGACATCCTAACCTAACCCAAACAAATCTAACCTAACAGAGCGTAACCTAACAGAACATAACACGCAACGGCCACTATTTCTCGCTTTCAGAGATCAAAGCAGGCAACATTTGTTCGCAGTGGAGCGTATAAATCCACTGAAAGATAGTGTCTAGCGCAAAAGTGAGAGCTACCATCTCCTAACCTAACAAAACGTGACCTAACCAAACTCAGCGTATCGCAATCATTCAAGCCGAGACGACTATTGCCGACTTCCCCGGCGCCAAACAGATCATATTGGTGCACAGTAGGGAGCACAAATCTGACGGATGTAAGTGTATGGCGCAAAAGTCAAAGCTATCCCCTCCTAACCTACCAAAGCGTAACGTACCCGCACGGAACGCAATTATTCCTAACGTGCCGAGTCCAATATTGCTGTCCTCCTCAGAGCTAAGCAGAACGTACTAGAGCACAGTAGATCGCAGTAATCAACCGCATTGCAGTGAATACCACAAGAGTCAAAACCACTCTGACCAAACTTAACCAAACCTAACCTAACAAGGCGTAACCGAACCAAACATATCCTGTCACGGCCGCTATTGCTGGTCTCCCCAAATCGAGCAGGGTATAACAGAGCAACGAGGAGCGCAGAAAACCAGCGAATAGCAGTGTACAGCGTAAAAGTCATAGCTATCCCATCCTAACGTAGCCAAACTTAATACAGCCAAACGTAACCAAACTCAACCTAACGTGCCTAGACCGCTTCTGCTGACCTCCTCAGAGCAAAACAGAATATAATAGAGCACACGAGAGCGCAAAAATCCTCCGCACTTAACTTCAAAGCACAAAAGTCAGACATATAGTAACCTAATCAGGCATAACCAAACCTAGCCAAAAGAAGCCCAACTCAATCTAACGTGCCGAGGCCCCTATTGCTGAATGCTGGCGTCTCCAGCGCCAAGCAAAGAATATCAGTGTTCAGTACAGCGCCGAAGTTCACTTTGTAGCAGTGTAAAACGCAAAGTTCAAAGCTATCCTGTCCTAACCTAGTCAAACGT
>NW_016934177.1:0-857 GCF_001483705.2 Eufriesea mexicana
TGTGGGAAAGGCAGCAATAGTGGTATCGACACATTATGTTGAGTTAAGCTACGTTCTGTTAGGATAGGTTAGGTAAAGTTAGGTTAGCGTATCTTTGGCTTCGCTGCTGTAAACTACTATTTGGTGGCTCCCTGCGCTCTACTGTGCTCTAGAATACCCTGCTTGACTCTGGGGAAGCCTGCACTTGTGGTCTCGGCACGTAAGGTTAAGATAGGCGTCGTTCTGCTGTATTACGTAAGGATAGGCTAGGACGGGATAGCTTTGACTTTTGCTCCATACACTGCTATTCGTCGCATTTCTACGCTCGACATTGCTCTGCTATTCTCTGCGAGACTCTGGGGAGGCCAGCAATAGTGGTCGCGGCACGTTAGGTTGAGCTTGGTTTCGTTTGGTTAACACAATTGGATAGGATATGGGAGGACGCCATTGACTTTTGCGCTGTACGCTGAAACTCGGTAGATTCCCGCGATCTACATAGCTCTGCTATACTCTGCTTGGCTCCCGTGGGGCCAGCAATAGTGATCGTGGCACGTCAGCTTGAGCTAGGTTACGCTCGGTAACTTTAGGTTAGGATATGTTGGGTTGCGATAGCATTGACTTTTGTGCTATACACTGCTATTCCGTAGATTCATGCGCTCTACTGTGGCCTAGCTAATTCTGCTTCGCTCTGGAGAAGTCAGCATTAGTGGTCTATGCACCTTTGTATGATCTTTGTTACGTTTGGTTAGGTTAAGGTAGGCTAACCTTGACCATTGTGCTTTACGCAGCTGTTCTGCGGATTTCTGCACTTTACTGTGCTGAAATGTGTTCTGCTCGACTCCGGCAGTGCCAACAATGGTGGCATGGGCACGTTACCT
>NW_016934177.1:970-1947 GCF_001483705.2 Eufriesea mexicana
CGCTCTAGTATATTCTGGTTGGCTGTGTGGAAGTCAGCACTAGTGGTCTAGACACGTTAGGTTGGGTTAGGTTACGTTTGGTTATGTTACGTTTGGTTAGGTTAGGCGAGGATTTCCGTGACTTTTGTTCTATAAACTGCTTTTTGGCAGATTTCTCCGATTTACTGTGTTCTAATGGGCTGTGCTTGGCTCTGAGGGTGCTATCAATAGTGGTCTCGGATCGTTATGTTAAGTTAGGATACGCCAGACCTTATTACGTTTGGATAATTTGGGAGAGGAGTGCTACGATTTTTGAGCGAAGCACTGCTATTCGGCGGGTTTCTTTGCTCTACAGTGCTCTACTATACCCTGCTCGACTCTGGGCAGGCCAGGAATAGTGATCGTGGCACGAAAGTTTGAGTTGTGTTTCGTTCGGTCAGGTTAGGTAAGGTTTGCGTAGGGTCGATGCGTAGGGTCGGATAGCTTTGACGTTTGTGCTATACACTGCCATTCTGTGGATTTCTGCTCCCTTCTGTGCCCTAGTATGCACTGCATGGCACTGAGGAAGCCAGAAATAGTGGTCTCGGCATGTTAGGTCGATTTATGCCACCTATGGTTCGGCTGCGATTTCTTGTGTTAGGTTTGCATAGCTTTGACTTTCGTGTTATACACTTCCATTCTGTGCATTTCTGCGCTCTACTCTGCTCTGGTATGCCCTTCTTGGCTCTGTGGACGCCAACAATAATGGTCTCGTCTAGTTAGGTTCAGCTAGTTTACGTTTCTCCCGGCTAGGCTACGTCTGGTATGGTTAGGACACCTCTGACGTTTGTGCTATTCGCTGCTCTGTGGAGGCCTCCTGCGCTCTGCCGTGAGCTCTGCCGTGCTCTATAATATTCTTCGCTGCTCTGGGGAATCCAGCAATCGTGGTCTCGGCGCGTTAGGTTACGTCACGCTGCGTTTACTTGAATTACGTTTGGACAGGTTACGGTAGGGTACAT
>NW_016934178.1:0-304 GCF_001483705.2 Eufriesea mexicana
GTAACAGCTGTCACGGCTGGTTATTATGTGTTAGGCTACGTTCGGTTTTGTTCCGTTTAGTAACGTCAGGATAGGATAGTTTAGAACTTTGTGCTAAACACTGCTATACGCGGACACATACGCTCTTCTGTGTTCCAATATTTTCTGCCCGGGTCTGGCGAGGCCAGCAACAGTAGCCTCGGCACGTTAGGTTGTGCTGTGTTACGTTTGGTTTCGTTAGGTTATGTCAAGCTCCGTCAGTTTATCTTTGACTTTCGTGCTATAAACTGCTATTCGGGGGATTTCTGCGCTCGGCTGTGCTCTG
>NW_016934178.1:7746-10174 GCF_001483705.2 Eufriesea mexicana
CTGCTATCTACTCTCCTCTAATATCTTCTGCTTGGCTCTGGTGAGTGCAGCAACAGCAGTCATGTCACATTAGGTTGAATTATGTTACGTTTGGTTTAGTCACGATTTGTCAGGATAGGTCATGATAGCATTGACATTTGCGCTACAAAGAGCTATTCGACGTATTTCCGCATACTACAGTACTCTAGCATGTTCTCCTTGGCTCTGAGGATGCCAGCAAATGGGTCTCCAACGTTATGTTGATATAGGCTACGTTTGGTTAGCTTAGGTTATTTCAGGTTAGGATTAGGTGTCTGACTTTGGAGCTATACAATGCAATGCTGCGGATTTCTGCGCTCTACTGTTATTTAGTATATTCTTGATTGCAGCAATACACGCCTCGTCGCGTTGTGTTGAGTTATGGTACCTTCGGTTGTCTGGTTATACCAATTTCGGATCGGATAGCTATGACTTTCGTACTATACGCTGTTATTCGGTGGATTTCTGCACTGCACTCTTCACTAATATGTTCTGCGTGTCTATGGTGAGGGCAGCAATAGACGACTCGTCACGTTAGTTTGCGTTAGGTTGCGTTTGGTTAAGCTACGTTTCGTTAGGGCAGGAAAGGACAGCTTCGACTTTTGCGCTACACACTGTCACATAGTAGGTTTCTGCGTTCTGCTGTGATCAAATATTTTCTCCTTGTCTCTTGGGATGTCAGCAAAATGGGTATCTGCACGTTAAGTTGACTTTGGTTACGTTTGCTTAGGTAAAGTTACGTTAAGTTCGGTAAGGGTAGCACTGACTTTTTTGCTCTACACTGCTTTTCGGTGGATTTCTGCGCTCTACTGTGCTGCAATACTCTCTGCTTGGCTCTGGGGAGGCCAGCAGTGTGGGTCTCTGAACGTTAGGTGGTGTTCGGTTACGTTTGGTTATGTTAGGTAGCGTTAAGTTCGGTAAGGCTCGCTTTGATTTTTTCACATTTAGCTGCTCCTCCCTGGGCTTCTGCGCTCTACAGGACTATAGTATGTTCTGCTTGGCTCTATGGAGGCTACCGGTAGTGGTCTCGGCACGTTATATTGTGTCAGACTACGTTTGGTTAGTTTAGGTTGTTTGAGCTGAGGTTTGGCTGTCTTTGACTTTTTTCCTATGCACTGCAATGCGGCGGATTTCTGGGTTCTACTGTGCTCCAATATGTTCTCATTGGTTCTGGGGAGGTCAGCAATATAGGTCTCGGCACGCTAGGTTGAGTTCGGCTACGATAGGTTGTTTTAGGTCACGTTCAGTCACGTGACTTTTGGTATGATTAGGATAGGTTGGCTCTCACCTTCTGCTATACACTGTTGCTCTATCTATTTCTGCGCGCTACTCTCCTCCAACATGTTCTGCTACGCTGTGTGGAGGCCGGCTACAGTGGTCTTGGCACATTAGGTTGAAATATTTTACGTTTGGTTATGTTACCGGTGGTTAGAGTAGGAGAAGGTAGCTTATACTTTTGTCCTATACACTGCTATTCGATGCATTTCTGTGCTATACTGTGGTCTAGTATGTTCTGTTTGGCTCTGTGGAGGCAAGCAGTAGTGTCCTCGGCACGCTAGCATATGTTCCCTTACATTCGGTTATGTTACGTTTGGTTAAGTTAGGACAGAGTAGCCTGTATTTTGTGCCATACACTGCTATTCAATGGATCTCTGAGCTATCCTCTCCTCTGATATGTTCTGCTTGGCTCTGGGAATGGCAGCCATAGATGTCTGGTCACGTTAGATTGAGTTATGTTACATTTGGCTAGGATAGGGCGGGATAGCTTTGACTTCTCTGCTATACGCTGCTATTGTGTGAATCTCAGCTCTAGTGTGCTCTAATACAATCTCCTTGGCTCTGGTGATGCCAGGAATATTGGTCTCTTATCCCTTCTGCTTATCCCTGTGGACGCCAGCGATAGTGGTCGCGGCACACTATGTTGAGCAAAGCTACCTTTGGTTAGGTTCGGTTCGTTTGGATTGGGCTCGGTTATCTTTGACTTCTCTGCCAGACACTGCGATTCTACGTATTTCTGTTCTCTGGTCTCCTATAATAAGTTCTGCTCGGCTATGGGGAGGCCAGCAATAGTGGCCGCGCCAGGTTAGAATGAGTTAGGTGACGTTCGGTTATGTGACTATTGGATAGGTAATGTTATGTTATCTTCGTTTTTTGTGCTGTACACTGCCCATCGGAGGATTTATGCGCCTTGCTGCGCTCTAGTATATTCTGCTTGGCTCCGGGGAGACCAGCAACTGTGTCCACGGCACGTTATGTTGAGTCAGGCAACGTTTAGCTAGATTTGGCTGGTCCATGGAAGGATTGAATATGTTTGACTTCTTTGTTATACACCGCAATACGGCGGGCCTCTGCGCTCTACTGTTCTCTAGTATATTCCGCTCGTCCCCGGGAAGGCCAGCATTAGCCGTAT
>NW_016934179.1:0-1038 GCF_001483705.2 Eufriesea mexicana
ATGGCAGGATATATGGATGGATGGATGTATTGATGTGCAGATGTATTGATGCATGAGTGTATGTATGTATGGATGTATGTATGGATGTTTGTGTGGATGTGTGTATGCATGTATGCATGTATGAATGTCCGAGTTTACGGAGGGATGTATGGATGTATAAATGTATGGATGGATGGATGTATATTTGGATGGATTTGTGGATGGGTGGATGTATGGATGTATGGATGTATGGATGTATGGATGTATTTATGTATGAATCTATGGATGTAAGAATGTATGGATGTATGCATGTGTGGATGTATGGATGTATGGATGTATGGATGTATGGAAAGGTGGATGTATCGGTGGAGGTATGTACGGATGAATGGTTTTATGAATTGATGGATGTATGCATGGACGGATGGACGGATGTATGGTTGTATGGAAGTATATATGTATGGATGTCTGGATGTATGGATGTATGGGTTTATGTATGGTTGTATGTATGAATGAATGTGTGTTAGTATGTATGGATGTACGTATTGATGTATGTATGGATGTATGGTTGGCTGGATGTATAAGTGGATGGATGTATGGATTGATGGATGTATGGGTGTATGTATTGATGTATGTATGGTTGGATGTATGTATGGATGGATGTATGGGCGTATGCATGAATGTATGTATGGATGATTGTATGGATGTATGTAAGTGTGTATGTATGTATGTTTGTATTGATGTATGTATGTATGTCTGGGTGGATGGATGGACTGTTGGGTTGATGTATGGATGGATGGATGGACTGTAGGGTTGATGTACGGATGGACGGATGTATGGATCGATGGGTGTACGAATGGGTGGAAGTATGGATGTATGGATGTATGGAAGGATGGTTGTACGGATGGATGGATGGATGGACGGATGGCTGTAGTGGAGGTATGGATGGACAGAGGTATGGATGGACGGATCTACGATTGTATCGATGTATAGATGTACATATGTATGGATGTATGGATGGATGGATGTATGGTTAGGTGGATTTATGGATGGGTGGATGGA
>NW_016934180.1:0-570 GCF_001483705.2 Eufriesea mexicana
ATGGGTGGATGGATGGATTGTTGTATGGATGTATGGATCGATGGATGTATGGATGGATGGATGAATGAAAGGATGGATGTATGGATGGGTGGACGTATGGATGTATGTATGGGTGGATGTATGGGCGTATGTATGGTTGGATGGATGTACGGATGGATGGATTAATGGATGTGCGGATTGGTAGATGGATGAATGGATGGATGTATTTATGGATCGATGGATGTATGGATGGGATGATGTATGGATGGATGGAAGTATGCAGGGTTAGATGTATTTCTGTATGGATGCGCGGGTGGATGAATGGGTGGGTGGATGATCTGAAGAGGGGGTGAATGGTTGGGTGGAGGAACTGATGCATGGATGGATGGAAGGGCGTATGTATAGATGCATGTATGGATGAATCTATGGATGTATGTGCGGATGTATCTATATATATATACGTGGATGTATGTATGGATGTGTGTATGGATGGATGGTTGTATGGTTGGACGGATTTATGGATGTAATGATGTGTGTATGTATGGATGTATGGTTGAACGGATATGCGGATGTATGGATGCATGGATGGAT
>NW_016934181.1:0-7805 GCF_001483705.2 Eufriesea mexicana
TAACTTGCCGGGGCCATTATTGCTGACCTCGCCAGGGCAAAGCAGAACATAGTAGAGCAGAGTAGATTGCAGCAATCCACCGAGAAACAGCGTATAGTGCAAAAGTCAAAGCTATCGTTTCCTAACACAACCAACCGTAACGTAATCAATCGTAGCGTAAATCAAACTAACAGGCCTGGACCACCATTACGAGCCCCCACAGAGTCGAGCAAAGTATAGTAGAGCAATGTAGAGGGCAGAAATCCGCCGAAAAGCATTGTAGAGCACAAGAGTCAATGCTATCCTGTCCTATCCTAGCCAGTTGTTACGTAACCAAACGCAACCCACCCGCTCCTAACGTGCCGAGACCATTGTTGGTGCCCCCTGAGAGCCAAGTGGACCATATAAGAGGAGAGCAGAGCACAGAAGGCCATATAATCGCAGTGCTTAGCACAATAGTCGAAGATGCCCTATCCTTACATAACCGAACGTAACATAACCGAACGCTGCTTAACTCAACCTAACTCGCCATGGCCACTACTGCATGCATCCCGAGAACCAAGTGGAATATACCCGAGCACAGTAGTGCGCAGTAATCCACCGCATTGCAGTGAAAAGGACAAGAGTCAAAGCTATCCCATCCTAACCCAACCAAACGTAACCTAAGCGAACGTAACATAGCCTATCCTAAATTACCGAGAACTCAACCGCAGCCCCCCCCCCCCAGAACCAAGCAGAACATATTAAAGGAGAGCAGACCGCAGAAATCCATACGACCGCAAAGTATTGCACAAAATTAAAAGATATCCTAACCTAACCAGGCCCAACAGAACCTAACCAACCGTAGAATAACTAGACCCAGCGTGCCGCGACCGCTATTGCTGGCTTCCCCAGAGACAAGCAGAATATACCAGAACACAGTAGAGCGTAGAAATCCACCGACTAACAGTGTAAACCGCGAAAGTCAAAGCAATTCCAACCTAACCCAACGTAACGAAACAAAACCGAACGTGGAATATTTAAACCTAACGAGCCGAGACCACTATTGCTGCCATCCCCAACGCTAATTTGAGCATATTAGAGAACAGTAGAGCGCAGAAGTACGTAATAGCAGAGTGTAGCGCAAAAGTCAAAGCTATACTAACCTAACACAGTGTAATTTAACCTAGCGGAACGCAATCTAACTCAACCAAACGCTCTGCGGCTGCTACTGCTGCCCTACCGAGAGTTGAACAGAATATAGTAGAGCAATGTAGAGCCCAGGAATCCACCGAACTGCAGTGTATAGCGCAGAAGACGAAGCCACCCTGTCCTAACCTAGCCAGGCCAAACGCATCATAACTCAGGCATACGTGCCGAGTCCAATACCGCTGGCATCCCCATAGCAAAGCAGAGTGTTGTAGAGCACAGTAGATCGCAAATATCCACCAAATATCAGTGTAAAGCACAAAAGTCAATGCCATCATGACCAAACTTAGCCAACCCTAACCTACCCACGCGTAACATAACTCAAACGAACATGCCACGGCCGCTATTGCTGGCCACCCCAGAGGCAAGCAGACACTAGAAGAGCAATGCAGTGCACTGGCATCGACCGGATGGAAGTGTATAGCACAAAAGTGGAAGCTATACTAACCAAACCTATCCCAACCTAGCCGAGCCATCAGTGACATGACTAAATCTTGCGTGGCGAAACCACATTTGGTGGCCTCCCCAAAGCAAAGCAGAATGTACTAGAGCAGAGTAGAGCGCAGAAAGTCAACGTAAAGCGGTCTTTAGCACAAAACTCTAAGCGATCATATCATAACCTAACCTAACGTAACGTAAGAAATCGTAGCCTAAGCATTCATAACGTGCCGAGATCTCTATTGCTGCCCTCGTCAGAGGCAAGCAGAACGGATTGGAGGGGAGTAGAGCGCAGAGGTCCATAGAATATCAGTGCACAGCACAACAGTCGAAGCTACACCATCCTAACAAAGCCTAACGCAACATAACCGAACGCGCCGAGGCCACTCTTGCTCGCATCCCCATAGCCGAGCAGAACACACTAAAGCACAGCAGAGCGCAGAAGTCCACCGAAAAGCAGATTATTCCACGAAAGTCACAGCAATCCAAACCTAACCCATACTAACACAACCACAACGAACATAGCCCAATTCAACCTAACGTGCCGAGACCGCTATTACTGGCATCCCCAGAGTCGAGCATAGTACAGCAGAGCAATGTAGAGCGTAGAAATCCTCCGAACAGCAGTGTACAGAACAGAGGCCAAGGATGTCTTAAACAAAGCTAACCAAACCTATCCTACCCAAACGTCACATAACTAAACTTAACGTGCCGGAAGCTCTGTTCTTGGCGTCCACAGAGACAAGCATATTGCGAAAGCGCACAGAAGAACGCAGAAGGCCATGGACTAGCAGTGTATAGAATAAAATTCGAAGCTATCCTAACCTAACACAACGTAACATAACCTAACCGTACGTAATATAACCCAAACTAACGTGCCGCAACAACTATAGCTGGACTCCAGAGAGTCGAGCAGAGTACATTAGAGCAATGTAGAGCGCAGAAATCCACCGAATACAAGAGTACAGCGCAAAAGTTTAATCTATGCTGTCCTAATAGAGCCAGTCGCAACGTAACCGAACGCAACCCAACTCAAAGTATCGCGCCGAGACCACTATCGCTGTCCTCCATAATGCAAGGCTGAGCATATTAGAGCGCGGCGCAGCGCAGAATTCCACCGCATGGCAGCGTATAAACGAAGGTCAGGGCCATCCTATCCTAACCAAGGCAAACCTAGCCTAGCAAAGCGTAACATTACTCAACCTAACATGCCGCGGCGTCCACGGGGACAAGCATGGTGGATTAGCGCACAAGAGGGCGCAGAAGTCCGTAGAATGGCAGTGAGTAGCACAAAAGTCAGAGCTACCGCAGCCTATCGCAACGTAGCCTATCCAATAAGAACGTAATCTGCCTCAACCTGACGTGCCGTGACCACGTATGTTGGACACACGAGGGCCAGGCAGAAAATAATAGAGGACAGTAGGGCGCAGAAATCCACGGATTAGCAGTGTACAGCATAAAACTCAAAGCCATCCTAGCCATACTTAACCTAACCTAACCAAACCGAAAGTAACATAACCAACACAATCGTGCCACGTGCGCTATTGCTGGCAACCACAGACCCAAGCAGATGCTACTAGAGCAATGCGGAGCGCTGATATCAACCGAACAGAAGTGTATAGCGCAAAAGTCAACGCTATTATTACCAAACCTATCCTAGCATAGCCAAGCCAAATGCAACGTATCTCAACCAAGCGTGCCACGAACATTATTGCTGGCCTCCCCAGGGACAAGCAGAACATATTAAAACGCAGTAGAGCGCAGAAATCCACCGCATAGCAGTGCATGTACAAAAGTCCAAGCTATCCCATCCTGACCTAACCAAACGTAACTTAGCTTAAGCCGACGTGCCGCGACCGCTATTCCTGGAGTCCCCGTAGGCAAGCAGAGATTATCATAGCGCAGTTGAGCGCTGAAATCAACCGAACGGCAGTGTATAACACAAAAGTCAAATCAATCCTCTCCTCACCTGACCAAACGTAACATATAAAAGCGTAACGAAACCCAATCTGGGGTGTCACGACAGCTATTGCTGGCCTCTCCAGAGACAAGCGGCTGGTAGTGGAGCAACGCAGAGCGCAGGTATAGACCGAATAGCAGTGCACTGCACAAAAGTCGAAGCAACCCTATCCTAACCAGGCCAAACGTAACGTAACCAAACATAACGCATCTCAGCCTAACGTGCAGAGACCACTACTG
Source organism: Eufriesea mexicana (assembly GCF_001483705.2). Classification (NCBI taxonomy): domain Eukaryota; kingdom Metazoa; phylum Arthropoda; class Insecta; order Hymenoptera; family Apidae; genus Eufriesea; species Eufriesea mexicana. The sequence goes on from NW_016934181.1 coordinate 3,805, forward strand.
CTGCCCTCGCCGGAGCCAAGTGGAGCACATTAGTGTGGTGCAGAGCGCAGATATCAATATAGTCGCTGTGCATAGCACAATAGTCTAAGTTACCATATCCTAACATAACCATACGTAACACAGCGCAACGTAGCTTAGGTCACCCTACCGTGCCGAGGCAGCTATTCCTTGGCACCCCAGAGCCAAGCAGAATTTACTGGAGTGCAGTAGGGCGCATTAATCCACCTCATTTCCGTTTACAGCAGAAGAGTGGACGATATCCTAACCTAACCAAGCCGAACGCATACTAACTAAGCATGAGTTGCCGAAGCTACTATTGCTGTCATTCCCAGAGCCTATCAGAGCATATTAGAGCAATGTAGGACGCTGAAATCCACCGAATGGCGGTGTATGGCACAAAAGTCAGAACTGCACTATCCTAACCTGGCCAAACGTAACGTGACTGTACGTAATGTATCTCAACCTAACATACCGGGACCGCTATTGCTAACCTCCCCAGAGCAAAGCAGTATATACTAGAAACCAGTAGGTTGCAGAAATCCACCGAGAAACAGCGCACACCTTGTAAGTCGAAGCTATACAATCATAATCCAGACAAACATAGACTAACCAAACGTAGCCTAAATCAGACTAACGAACCGATGTCACTATTACTGGCCTCACCACCGACGAGCAGATTATTGCAGAGCAATGTAGGGCGCACGAAACACCGAGTAGCAGTGTACAGCATAAAAGTCTGAGCTGTTCTGTCCTAACCTGGCCAAACGTAGCATAACCTAACGTAACCTAACACAAACAAGCCTTCCGAGACAGCTATTGCTGCCCCCCACAGACACAAGCAGACCACACTAGAGCACAGTAGGCGGCAGGAATCCACGGAATTGCTGTGCGTACCACGAAAGTAAAAGCTGACCTGGCCAAACGTGGCCTAAGCTTACCTATTCGAATGTAGCTTAACACAACCTGACGTGCCGCGACCGCTGTTGCTGGCATCCCCAAGGCCAAGCAGGACGTGCTAGAGGAGCGTGTAGAGCAGAAGTCCATAGAATGGCAATGTTTAACGGAGAAATCAATGCTACCCTTACCTAACCCAGACTAACCTGACCTAACCATGCGTATCCTAACTCAACCCAATGTAGCGAGACCAATATTGCTAACCCACAGAGAGCCACGTAGAATATACTAGAACACAGCACAGCGCCGTAGTCCACTGCACTGCAGTGCACAGCAGAATAGCTTAACCCATTTTAACCTAACCTGTCCAAGCCTAACCTAACCGGACGTAGCTTAACTAAACACATCCTGTCGCGACCACATTTGCAGGGCACCCTGGAGTCGAGCAGAGTGTAGTAGATCAATGCAGAGCACCGAAATCCATCGAATTGCAGTGCATAGCCCAAAAGGCAGAGGTATGCTGATCGAAAGAAGCATAACCTAAGCTAGCCAAACGCAACATAACACAAACAAACGTGCCTCGACCCCTATTTCTGGACGCCCAGAGACAAGCTGATGCTAGCAGAGCAACGCCGAACGCAGATATCGACCTAGTGGCACTGCATAGGACAATGGTCAAATCTACCCTAACCAAACCTAACCGAACATAGAAGAACCAAGCGTAACAGCAATCTACCTCGTGTGCCGAGACTACCATTGTTGGCCTCCCGAGAGCCGAGCGGAGTAGAAAAAAGCAATGTAGGGCGCATGAATCCACCGAATAGCAGTGTATAACATAAAAGTCAACGTTACCCTATCCTAACTTAGCCAAACGTGACGTAACCAAACGTAATCAAACCCAACCTAACGTGCCTAGCGCACTATTACTGGTATCCACATCGCCAATGAGAGCACATTACAGGAGAGTAGAACGCAGAGATCCTTAGAACGGCAGTGTATGGTACGAAAGTCAAAGGCATCCCAACCTAACAGAAACAAACCTAACATAACCGAACGAAACTTAACCCAAACTAACGAGCCGCGGCCACTAATTCTGGTGTCCTCAGAGCAAAGCAGGGAATATTAGTCCACAGTAGGGCACAGAAATCAACCGAATAGCAGTGTACAGCACAAAAGTCAAAGCTACCCTCCACTAACCTAACCAAACGTAACATAAGCTGACGTAACGTAACCCAACCTGATGTGCTGCGGAAGTCACAGCTGAGCACAGAAGACCACAGGGTAGCAGTGTCGAAGCTACCCTATCCTAACACTTCGTAACCCGACCCAACCAAACGCAATGCAGCTCAATCTATCGTGCCACGACCTCTACTGCTGGCCTCCCGTGTGCCTAGCAGAGTGTAGTGCAGCAACGTAGAGCGCAGAAATCCACCGAATTGCAGTGCGTAGCACAAAAGTCAAAGCTACCCTGTCCTAGCATAATCAAACGTAACATAAGCGGACCTAACGTAACCCAACCTGACGTGACTCGAAAGCTATTGCTGGCCTGACGAGAGATAAGCGGAGAATAGGAGAGCAATGTGGAACGATGAAGTCGCACGTATAGCAGTGTACAGCAAAAAAGTTGGAGAAATGCTAACCTAATGTGACCAAACCTAACCATATAAGGCGAAACATATCCTAACCTAACGTGCCTAGCACACAATTTCTGGCATCCCCACAGCCAATCCGGGCATGTTACAGGGGATTAGAGCACAGGGTTCCATAGAATGTCTGTGTATAGAGCGAAAGTCAAAGCTACTCTATCCCAACCTAACGAAGCGTAACCTGCACTAACGCAGCCGGAAAACCTAACGTGCCGAGAGTACGATTCCTGGGACCCACAGAGACGAGAAGAGTATGACAGCGCTCAGAATTGATCAGAAGTCCATAGGGTAGCAGTGAGCTGCACAAAACTCAAATTTACACAGTCCTAACCAAATCAAACGTAACATAACCAAACGCAACCTAACTCAGAATATAGTGCTGAGAACAATACCGCTGGCATCCCCATGGCCAGGCAGAAAAAACTAGTGCATAGAAGACCGCAGAAATCCATAGGATCGCAGTGCACAGCAGAAAAGTGAAAGATATCCAAACGTAACCCAAACCACCATAACTTAACCTATCGCAGCAAGACTAAACCTAACGTACATCGAACACAATTGCTGGCTTCCCCAGGAACTAGCAGATTAGAGTAAAGCAAAGTGGACGGCAGGCATCCGCCGCATAACTGTGTATAGCATGAGGGTCAAAGCTACACTAACCAATCATAACCCAACCTGACCAAACCAAACGTAACGTATCTCAACATAACCGCACGTAACATAACACAGAGAAACGTGCCACGACCGCCACTGGTGGCCTCCCCAGAGTCAAGCAGATGCTGGTAATCAGTGCACGGCGCAGATATCGACCGAGTGGCAGTGTATAGCGCCGAAAGTCGAAGCTACCCCATCCTAACCGGGCCAAACGTAACGGAAACGCACGTAACATAACCCAGCCTACAGTGGCCGAGACCACTATTGCTGTCCTCGCCAGCGCCAAGTAGTACATATTAGAGGGGTGTAGAGCGCAGAAATCAATAGAATCGCAGTGCATATCTCAACAGTCGAAGGTACCCTATCCTAAGATTGCCATACGCAGCACAACCGAACGTAGCATTACTCAACCTAACGTGCCAAGACCACTATTGCTGGCCTCCGCAGAGCCAAGCAGTATACACTAGAGCACAGCTGAGCGAAGAAGGCTACCAGATAGCAGTGTAAATCATAAAAGTCAAAGATGTCCGTACCTAACCTGACCAACCCTAGCCCAACCACTCGTAGAATAACTACGCCTAAGTATACAAGACCTCTATCTCTTGCCTCCCCAGAGCCCTGCAGATCATATTAAACGACAGTAGAGTGCAGCGATCCACCGAACAGCAGCGTGCAACGTTAAAGTCAATGCCATCCTAACCAAACCTAACCTAACCTAACCTAACCGAACGTAACCAAGCTCAACCTATCTGGTTGGGTCACGTTGCGTTTGGTTGTGTCGCGCTTGGTTATGTGAGGCCATGGCAG
>NW_016934182.1:0-1137 GCF_001483705.2 Eufriesea mexicana
GCCAAACGTAACATAACCGAACGTTGCTTAAATCAACTTAACACGCCGAGGCCGCTATTGCTTGCATTCACAGAGCCAAGCTGAATATACTAGGACACAGTAGAGTGCCGTAATACACCGCATTACAGTGTGTAGCACAAAAGACGGAGATGTCCTAGGCTAACCTGTCCTAACCTAACCAAACCGAGCGTAGCCTGACTAAACTTAACGTGCCGATAATAATATTGCTGGTCTCCCCAGAGCCAAGCAAAGCATATTAGAGCACATTGGAGCGTCGAAATTCACACAATAGCAGTGTCAGACGCAAAAGTCGAACCGATCTTCTCCAAACCTAACCAATCGTAACAGATACATACGTAAACCTATCTCAATGAAACGTGCCGCGACCACCGTTGCTGGCCTCCGCAAAGCCGTGCAGAACATTCTAGAGGAGGATACAGCACAGAAATACATGGAATCTCAGTGTACAGCAGAAAAGTGTTTGATACACAAACCTAACCCAAGCTAACATGACCTAACCGAACGTTGCATGGCGCAAAGAAGCGTGCCGCGACCGCCATAGCTGGCCTCCCACGGCCAAGCAGTAAATATTACGGCACAGTTGAGCGCGGAAATCCGCCGAGTATCAGTGCATACAACGAAAGTTAAATCTACCCTAGCAGAACATAGCATCGCCTAACCCAAACAAATATAACGTAGCCAAACGTAGCCTAGCTCAACGTAACGTGCCGCGAAACCCATTGCTGTCCTCCACTGGACCAAGCAGAATGTAGTAGACACGGTGGAACGCAGAAATCCGCATGACAAGAGTCTACAGCACGAAAGTCAGTGCTATCCTAACCGAAATTTCCACAGCCGAGGCAAACCAAACGTAACCGAACCCTACTTAACGTGCCGAAACAACTTTTGCCGGCCTCGCCAGGGCCAGGCTGAAAATATTAGAGCACAGTAGGGCGGAGAAATCCTCCGATTTGAAGCGTATAGCACAAAAGACGAAGATATCCAGTCCTAATATAACTAACCATAGCACAACCAAACGCAGCCTATCCGAAAAGGACGTGCCACGAAAACTGTTGCCGGCCTGCCCAGAGCAAAGCTGGGCATATTAGAGGAGAGTAGATCGCACGAGTCCATGGA
>NW_016934183.1:0-496 GCF_001483705.2 Eufriesea mexicana
AAACCTAACCAAACGTAACGTAGCCATTCGTAACCTAACACGGCCATAAATATCTGGACCTCTATTACATCCCTCCCTAGAGACGAGCGGAATGTATTGTAGCTCATCGGAATGCAGAAATCCACCGAATAGCAGTGTATATCGTAAGAGTCAAAGCCATCATTTCCTAATGTAACAAATTTCCTAATGTAACACATTGTCTAAAAGCGAAACGTAACGTAACTCAGCCCATCGTGGCGGACCACCGGTGCTGGCGACGCCATTGCCAGCAGAACATAGTAGAGCAAGGTAGAGCGCAGAAATCCCCCGTATAACAGCGTATAGCACGAAAGCCAATCCTATCGTTACCGAACTTAACCAAACCTAGCCTAACCAAACATAACCTAACACAGCGTAACGCGCTGCTACCACAACTGCTGGCCTCACCAGAAACAAGCACAGCGTAGAAATCCACCGAATAGCTGTGCACAGCACAAAAGTCCAAGTTACCCTGACC
>NW_016934184.1:0-1562 GCF_001483705.2 Eufriesea mexicana
AACCAAACGTAACATAACTCGACCTATCGTAACGTGACGTCTACCGCTACCCTCCCCATGGTCTTGCGGTCCACATTACAGGAGAGTAGATCGCAGAAATCCAAAGAATAGCAGCGTATAGCACAAAAGTCAATGCTATCCTCTCCAAACCTGACAAATTGTAACATAACCAAACGTAAAACAGCTTCATCTAACGTGCCGCAACCACTATATCTGGACTCCACGGAGCCAAGCAGCCCATATTAGGGAATTGTGGAGCGCGGAGACCCAGCGAACAGCAGTGTATAGCGCATTAGGCAGAGCTGTACCATCCTGGCCTAACCAAACGATTCACAACCAAGCGTAACCCAATTCAAATTGACATGGCGAGAACACAGTTGCTGGCCTCCACAGAGTCAAGCAGAATATACTAAAGTGTAGTAGAGCGCTGATATCCGCCTCATTGCATTGTGTAGCGCAACAAAGTTGTCCAAACCTTACCTGGTCAGACCTAGACTAACCAAACGTACCATAACTTAATATAACGTGCCGAGGCCACTGCTGCTCTCCTCCCCAGAACCAAGCGGAGCATACTAGAGCACAGTAGAGCCAAGAAAACCGCGGAGTAGCTGTGTACAACACAAAAGTCGAAGCCATACTGTCCCAGGCTTGCGAATTTTAACATAACGAAACGTAACAAAACTCAATATAACGTGCCGCGATTACTGCTGCTGACATACACAGAGACATGCAGCATATAGTACAGCACAGTAGATCACAGGAATCCACCGAGTAACAGAGTATAGCACGAAAGACTGAGCTACCCTCACCGAACTTAGCCTAACCTAATCAGACTACGCGTAACATAGCTAAACCTAACGTGCCGCGAACATTATTGTTCGCATCCACAGATTCCAGCAGAGTACTGTACGATTCCAGCAGAGTACTGAAGAGCAATGTAGAGGGCAACAATCCACCGAGTAGCAGTGTTCACCACAAAAGTCCATATGATGCTGACGTAACCTCACCCAAACTTACCTAACGAAGCGTAGTATAGCTCAACATAACGTGCCGCGAACCATATTGCAGGCCTCCCCAGGGTCGAGCGGAAAATGTTAGAGTGGAGCGCCGCAATCCATACAACCATAGTGTGCAGCACAATAGACACTACTGCCCAAACATAACCCAAGTTAGCATAACCTTGCCAACCGTAGCCTAACACGACATAAGTGCAGTGACCGTTATTGCTGGTCTCCACAGGTCCAAGCAGAATATACTATAGCACAGCAGGGCCCAGAAATCCACCGCATTGCAGTGTATAGCACAAAAGTCAAACATAATCTGACCTAACCTGACCTCACTGTACCTACCCAAACGTAGTGTATCTAAACATGATGTGATCATACCAATATTGCTGGCCACCGCAGAGACAAGCAGAGCAAATTAGAGCACATTAGAGCGATATTAGAGCGCAGATATCCACCAAATAGCAATGGTTGGTGCAAAAGCCAAAGTTGCCAATCCTACCCTAGCAAAGGTAACATACCCAAACGTAACCTAGCTCAACCTAACATGACGATACC
>NW_016934185.1:0-564 GCF_001483705.2 Eufriesea mexicana
ATAAATATGGAGGATAGATTCTATTGGCGAGCTATAGCCATTGCAGTCCTGTAGAATATGGTTTTAAAACTCAATTTTATTGACTTTTTTGACTAATATCGTGGTGAGCTAACATTATTGCGTAAATAAGGAGGGTAGATTCTACTGGCGTGCTATAGCCATTCATTGCTGTAGCATCCAGCTGGAAAAATTCAATTTTATTAACATTTCCGACTAATACCGTGGTTAACTAATTTTGTTGCATAAATAAGGAGGAAAGACTCTATTGGCATGCTATAACCATTGCAATGCTATAGAATCTGAATGGAAAATTGAATTTTATTGACATTTTCGACTAATATCGTGGTGAGCTAATTTCGTTGCATAAATAAGGAGGGAAGATTCTACTCGCATGCTATAGCCATTGCAGTGTAATAGAATCTGACTGGAAATCTTCCAGGAAAATTCAATTTTATTGACATTTTCGTCTAATGTCGTAGTGAGCTATCTTTCTTACATATATACGGAGGAAAGAATCTATTGGCGTGCTATGGGCATTGCAAAGCTATAGAATACGGCTGGAAA
>NW_016934186.1:0-3639 GCF_001483705.2 Eufriesea mexicana
TAGCACAAAAGTCAAAGTGGCATATAGAAACCTAGTCAAACTTAACATGACCAAACGAATCATGACTAAACCTATCGTGCCGAGACCAATATTGCTGGCATTCTCAGGGCCAAACAGAATGTGGGAGAGCACAGTAGGGCGCAAGAATCCGCCGAATAGAAGCGTTTAGCAGGAAAGACGAAGAAAACCTGATCGAGCATAGCCTAACCGAACCTAACCAAACATAACATAACATAACCTAAAGTGCCGAGACCGCTGTCGCTGGGCTCCCAAGTGCACAGCAGAAAATATTAGAGCACAGTAGGACGCATAAATACGACGCACTGCAGTGTACTGCACAAAAGTCAAAGATATCCCGTCCCAACGTAACCAATCGTAAAATAGCCAAACGTTGCATAACTAAACATAGCGTCGCGCGACCACAGCTGCTGGACTCCCCATAGCGAAGAACAGTATAGTAGAACACAATAGGTCACAGGAATCAAACGGAGGGTAGTGTACAGCGCGAAAGTAGAACCTATCCCAACAAAAATTAGCCTAACCTAACCAAACGAAGCGCAACCTATCCCAAGCTGCCGTGCCACGCCCACTATCGCTCGCCTCCCCAGAGTCGATTGGAGTATAGCAGAGCAATGAACAGCACGGAAATCCTCCGAATAGCAGTGTACAGCGCACAAGGCAGGGAAATCCTAACCAAATCTTCCGAGCCTGGCCGAACGATACGTAATATAACCCTAACTCTCTGACGAGACTAATATTACCGGTCACCCGAGAGCCATGCAGAGCGAAGTAGAGCACATTAGACTGCAGAAGTGCACCGAATAGCGGTGTATAGCTCATAAGTCGAAGTAGCCTATCGCAACATAGCCAAGCGTAACATAATCACACGTAGCATAACACAACCTAACGTGCCAAGTTCACTATTGCTGGCCTCCCAGGAGCGAAACTGGACGTACTAGAGCACAGCAGAGCGATGAAATCCACCGAATTGCAGTGTATACAACAGAAGTCAAACATGCCCTTACCTAACCGGACCTTATCTAACCTATCCAAGCTTAGTGTAACTAACAATGACGTGACGAGAGCAATATTGCTGTCCTCCCCAGAGCCAAGCAGAGCATATTAGAGCACATCATATCGCAGATATCCACCGAATAGTAGTGAATAGCACAGACGTCAGAGTAGCCTATTCTAACCTAGCCAAGCGTAAGATACCCAAACGTAACCTAATTCAACCTCACATGACGAGACCACGACTGCTGTCCTCCACATCTGCGAGCAGAGTGTATTGGAGCATTGAAGTGCTCAGAAATCCGCCGCAATTCAACGAACAGCGCAAAAGTGGAATATAATGTAACCCTACTTGACCTAACCAAACTTAACCGAACGTAGCATAACTCAGCATAACGTTCCGCGACCACGGATACTATCATCCCCGCTACCAATCAGAATATTGTAGAGCACTGTAGATCAAAGGAATCCACCGAAAGGCAGTGTACAGTGCGAAAGGCGAAGCCATCCTAACCAAACGTAGCCTAACCTACTATAACCAAACAGAACATAACCCAACCTAACGTGCCACGGCCACTATTTCTCGCCTCCCGTGAGTCGAGCAGAGCATATTAGGTGAGAGCGCAGCGCAGAAATACATAGAGTCGCAGTGTATAGCGGAAACGCCGAAGATAACCAAGTCTAACACAACGTAACAGGCCGCGAACACTATTGCTCGCCTCCCAAGGGCCAAGCAGAACAGAGTAGAGCACAGTAGAGTGCAGAAATTCTCCGAAAGCAGTGTACATCACAGAAGCCGTGGGTACCCTACCCTAACTTAGCTGATCGAAACATAACAAAACGTAACATATCCCTTCCCAAAGTGCCGAGACTCCTGCTGCTGCTCCCCCGAGGTCCAAGCAGAATACGGTAGAGCATATTAGAGCGCAGGGATCCACCGAATAACAGTGCGCAGCAGGAAAGGCGGTACAATCCATACCGAATTTAGCCTAGCCTAACCTAACGAACCTTAACCTGTCTCAACCTATCATACCGGGGCCACTATTGCTGGCCACCTCAGAGCCAAGCAGAAAATAATAGTGCACGGTAGGGCGCAGCAATCCACCGAATAGCTGCGCATAGCACAAAGGTCGACGTTATCCTATCTTTACCTAACCTAACGTAACGTAACCAAATGTAACATAGCTCTACCTAACGTCACGAGATCTTTATTGCTGAACTCCCCAGAGCCAAGCAGAACATATTATAGGAGAGTGGAGTGTAGATATCCGTAGTTCCGCAGCACATACCACAAAGATCGAAGGCATCCTATCCTGTCCAGACAAAACGAAACCTGACCAAACGTAACCTAACTAAATCTGAGGTGACGAGACGTCTATTGCTGCCCTCCGCAGAGCCAAGATGAACATATTCGAGGAGAGCAGAGAGCAGAAATCCATAGGGTAGCATTGTATAGCACAAAATTTATATCCAACCTATAATAACCATATCAAACGTAACAAAAACGAACGCAACCGGACTCAAACTAACTTGCCGAAAACACTACTGCTGCCTTCGCCGGACACAAGCAGAACTTACTAGAGCATAGCAGTGCTCGGAAATCCACCCAATGGCAGTGTATAGCACAAAAGACAAATCTGCCCTATCCTAACCCAGCCAATCGTAAAACAACGATAAGTAACCTAATTAAAGCTTACGGGTCGAGACCACTATTTCTGGCCTCCACAGAGACATGCAGAATATACTAGAGAACAGTTGAGCGCAGAAATCCGCCGCATTGCAGTGTGTAGCAAAATATTCAAAGATATGCAAACCTTACATGACATAACCTGAACTAACCAAACTTAGCCTAACTCAACAAAAGTGCCGAGACCGCCATTGCTGGCCTCCGCAGTGTAAAGCAGAACATATTAGGGAAGAGCTGAGCACAGAAATCCACAGAATCCCAGTGTACAGCAGAAGACTCAAAGATATTCGAGCCTAACCCAGACTAACATAACATTACCCAACGCAGCCTAACAAAGTATAATGTGCCACGACCACTATTGCTGGCCTCCACAGGGCATAGCAGAATATAGTGGAGCGCAGCAGAGCGCAGATTTGCCTCGAATAACTATGTATAGCACGAAACCCTAATCTATTCTTACCGAACTTATCGGAACCTAACCCAACATATGGTAACCGAACTCAACCTAGCGTGCCGAGACCAACATTGCTGGCCTCCCCAGAGCCAAGGGGAAGATATTATAGCTCAGTGAAGCGATAAAATCCCCCGAATAGCAGTGTATAGCACAAAAGTCAAAGCTATCATGTCCCATCCTAACCAAACGTAACGCAACCAAATGCAACGTAACTAAGCCTAACGTGAGGAGACTTCTGTTGCTGCCCTCTCCAGTGCCAAGCAGAACGTATTAGAGGAGAGCGTAGCGCAGAAAACCATATAATAGCAGTGTATAGCACATAAGTCAAAGATACCCTATACTAACCTCACCAAACGTAGCATAACCGAACGTAACAGAGTTAAAGCTAACGTGCCTAGGACACTACTGCTGGCATCCCCAGAGGCAAGCATAGCGCAAGACAGCATTGTAGAGCGTAGAAATACACCGAACATCAGTGCACAGAACA
>NW_016934187.1:0-556 GCF_001483705.2 Eufriesea mexicana
CTACCCTCTACAGACCTATCAAAACGTAACATATCCAAGCGAAACCTAGCACAAGCTAAGGAGCCGCAAATGATATTGCTGGCCTTCCCAGAGATCAGCAGATCATTGTAGACCACAGAAGTCCACCGAACAACAGTGCACACCACGAAAGTCAAAGCTATCAAGAGCTTACTCAAATTAACGTAACCTAACCAAACGAAACCTAACCCGACCTAACGTGCCTAGACCACAACTGCTGACTTCCACAGAGCCAATCAGAAAATACTGCAGCACAGTAGAGCGCAGAAATCCACCGAAAGGGAGTCTAAGCATAGAATCTCAAAGTTAAAGCAAACGTAACATAACAAAGTGTAACCTAACTCAACCTAACGTGCCTGGACAATTGTTGCTCACTTCCATGGAGCCAACCAGAATATATTAGAGCAGAGTAGGGCGCAGAAAACGACCATATTCCCGTGTACAGCGCAGAAATCGAAGATATCCTAACCTAACAGAGACAAACCTTACGTAACCAAACGTAACCCAACCGAACCTTACATGCCGCGGCCACTATTTC
>NW_016934188.1:0-1303 GCF_001483705.2 Eufriesea mexicana
CTGACTTAATATAACGTGCCGAGACTACTATTGCTGGGCTTCGTAATGCAAAGCCGGACATATTAGAGCACAGTAGAGCGCAGAAGTTCACTGTATAGCACAGTGTAGCAAAAAAGTCCAATCTGTCCTGACTAAGCATATCCAAACCTAACATAAAGGAACGTATCCAGACTAAACTCGTCGTGCCACGGCTGCCGTTGCAGGCCACCCCATGGTCGAGTAGGGCGTAGGAGGGCAACGAACAGCAGTGAAATTCACCGAATAGCAGTGTACAGTGCAAACGTCAAAGATATCCTAACCTAGCCTGACATAACCTAACTTGGACGAACGAAGTCTTGCGCAATCTAACGTGCCGAGTCCACCATTGCTGGCATTCACAGTGCAAGGCAGAGCATATTAGAGGGCGGATCTCTGCAGAATTCCACCAGATAGCAGTATAAAGCACAGAAGTCAAAGCTATCCTACCATTACCTCTCCGAACCAAACCTAACCGAACGTAGCCTATCTAAACATAAAGTGCCGAGAATTCCGTTGCTGGCCTCCCCATAGCCAAGCAGAGCATACTTGAGCAATGCAGAGACAGGAATTCCACCGAACAGCGGTGTACAGCGTAGAAGTCGAGGCGTCCATATCCTAACCTAGCCAAGCGTAACATAACCAAACGTTATCTATCTCAACCTAACGAGCCGAGACTACTATTGCTGGCCTCACCAGAGCCAAGCAGAACATACCAGAGACCAGTAGGGCGGAGAAGACCAACGAACAACAGTTCACACCACGAAGGTCAAAGGAATCCGAACATAACCTGGACATATATAACCTAGCCAAACGTAGCCAAACCCAACCTAAGGTACCGAGACACTATTACTGGCACCCCCGAGTCGAGCAGAGTATAGTAGGGCCATGTAGAGCGTACAAGTGCACCGAAAATCAGTGTATACGTCAAAGGTAAAGCTACCCTGACCTAACATAGCCAAACGTAACATAACCGAACGCAACATTATTCAGACTAATGTGCCAAGACCAATACTGCTGGCATCCCAGTAGCCAAGCTGAATATACTACAGCACATAGAAGCGCAGAAATCTACCGAATAGCAGTGTATAGCACAAAAGTCAATGTCATCCTAACCAAACGAAGCATATCATATCCCAATCAAACGTAACATGAATGCCTATCGTGCCGCGACGGCTATTCCTGGTCTCGCCAGAGTCGAGCAGAGAATAGTAGAGCAATGAACAGAGTAGAAATCGACCGAATAGCAGTTTATAGCACAAAAGTCATATCTACCATATCCCAACCC
>NW_016934188.1:4041-6364 GCF_001483705.2 Eufriesea mexicana
AAAGTCAAAGCTACCCTCTCCTAACCTAACCAACCGTAACATGACAAAACGTAGCGTACCAAAACCTAACGTGCCGCGACCACAATTGCTTTCATTCACAGAGCTAAGCAGAGCATATAAGATCAAAGTACAGCGTAGAAATTCACCGAATGGCAGTGTAGACCACAAAAGTCAAAGCTATCCTAGCCTAACCAAACCAAACGTAGCATGACCAAACGTAACATAGCTCAACCTAACACGCCTAGACCATAGTTGCTGACATCCCCATTGCCAAGCGGAATATACTAGGGCACATTAGAGAATGAATCAATAGAATTGCAGTGTATAGCACAAAAGTCAAGGCTATCGTCTCAAAATCTAACCCGTCGCATCATTACCAAACGTAACACAAGTCAACCTAACAAGACGCGACCGCCTTTGCTGGCCTCCATAATGCCAAGCAGATCATATTAGAGGAGGTGGAGCGCAAAATCCATAGAATCGCAGCGTAAAGCAGAAACGTCGAGGCTATCCGGACACAGCCCAAACCAACGTAAGCTATCATTTCATAACATGCCGATACCGCTACTGCTGCCCCGCTCACTGCCAAGCAGGACGTACTAGAATAGAGTAGAGCGCACAAATCCATAGAACCGCAGCGTATAGCAGAAATGCCAAAGGCAACCAAACCAAGCCCAAACAGATGCAACATAACCAAACGAAGCATATCTCAACATTGCGTGACGCGGCGTATACTTCTGGACCCCCAGGGCCCATCCGAATATGGGAGAGCATACCAGAGCGCTGAAAGCCACCAAATCGCAGTGTATAGGACAGGTCAAAGCTATTCCAACCAATCCTATCAAAACCTGTCCTAACCATACCTAACCTAACCTGCCGCGACCACCATTCCTGGCGTCCCCAGACACAAGCAGGTTGTAATAGCGCACTGTGGAGCGCACAAGCCCACAGGATAGCAGTGTGGTGCACAAAAGTCATAGCCATCTTCACATAACGCAACGTAAAGTAACCTTGCCAAACGCATTCTAGCTAAACCTAACGAGCCGCGATCACTATTGCTGGCCTACCGACTGTCGAGCAAAGTGTAGTAGAGCAATCCAGAGCGCCGAAATCCACCGAAGAGCATTGTATGGCAAAAAAGTCTAAGCGATCGTATCTTAACCTTTCCAAACATAATATAAACGAACGTAACCTGACTTAACCAAGCGCGCCGAGGCAACCATTGATGAACTCCCCGGAGTCAAGCAGGACATACTGTAGCACAATAGAGCCCAGAAATCGACCATATAACAGTGCACAGCACAAAACTTAAAGCTAACCTCTACCAACCTGACCAAGCGTAACGTAATCAAACGTAACCTAACACGCCCTAACGTGCCGAGACAACTATTGCTGCCATCCCCATGGCAAAGCAGAAAGTATTTGAGCAGAGTAGAGTATAGATATCCACGGAATCGCAGTTCATAGCACAATAGTCGAAGCTACCCTATCATAACATATCGGAACGTAACACAGTCGAACGTAGCTTAACTCGAAATAGCGTGGCGAGAACACTAATGCTTGCCCCCCCCCCCCCCAGAGGCAAGCAGAACAGACTAGAACACAGCAGAGCGCTGTAGTTCACCGAATAACAGCGCACAACACAAAGATCAAAGCAGTCGTGTCGAAACATAACCTAATATTACCATACCGAACGCAACATGACACAGCCAAACGTGTCACGACCACCATTTCTGGCCCCCATAGACACGCGGGTGCCAGTAGAGTAAGGCACGGCGCAGATGTCGACAGTATAGTGGTGTGTGGAACATCGCTCAAAGCTACCTTCTCCTAACCTAATCAAGCATAACATAACAAAACGTTACCTATCTCAGCATAACGTGCCGAGACAAATACTGCTGGTATCCCCAGAGCCAAGCATAGCATATTAGAACACAGTAGAGCGCAGGAATACAACGAAAGGCAGTGTATGGCACAAATGTCAAGGACACCCTATTCAAACTTGTTCTGACCTAACCTAACCTAGCGTACCCTAACTCAACCGTACGTGCCACGATCACCATTGCTGGATTCCCAGATTCAAGATGATGCTAGTAGAGCAATGCAGGGCACTGATATCGACCGAACAGAAATGTCTGTCACGAAAGTCAGAGATGTCCTGACATAACTTGTCCTAGCCTAACCTAACGTAAGTAATAACCTAACCGGACATAACCTTACCTGACATAACCGATCGTAACATAACTCAACCTAACATACCGAGAGCACTACTGACGGCATCCAAAGCGTCAGGCAGAGCACATTACAGGAGAGTAGAACGCAG
>NW_016934189.1:0-831 GCF_001483705.2 Eufriesea mexicana
TGAGAAAAGATACTATTGGCGTGCTATAGCCATTGCACTGCCATAGAATCTTGTTGGAAAATAGATTTTTGTTGACATCTTCGACTGATATCTTGGTGAACTATGTTTCATGCATAAATAAGTGTGAAATATGATATTGGCTTGCTATAGCCATGGCAATGCTATAGAATCTGGCTGGAAAATTCAATTTTATTGACATTTTCGACTAATATCGTGGTGAGCTAACCTTCTTGCATGAATGAGGAAGAAATATCCTATTGGCGTGCTATACCCATTGCAATGCTATAGAATCTGGCTGGAAAATGGAATTTTATGGACATTTTCGGCTAATATCGTTGTTACCTAACTTTCTTAGATAAATATGGTGGAAAGATACTATTGGCGTGAAATAGCTATAGCAACGCTATAGAATCTGGATGGAAAATTCAATTTTATTGACATTTTCGACTAATATCGTGGTGAGCTAACCTTCTTGCATGAATGAGGAAGAAATATCCTACTGACGTGCTATAGTCGTAGCAAAGGTATAGAATCTGGAAGGAAAATTAAATTTTATTGACATTCTCGACTGATATCCTGGGGAACTAACTTTCTAGCATAAATATGTGTGAAATATGCTATTGGCGTGCTGTAGCTATGGCATTGCTATAGAATCTGGCTGGAAAACTCGATTTTATGGACATTTTCGACTGATATCGTGGTGAGCAACCTTTCCCGCCTAAACAAAGAGATAAGATACTATTGGCTTGCTATAGCCATTGCGCTGCCATAAAATCTTTTTGGAAAACTCATTTTTGCTGACATTTTCGACAGATATCTTGGTGAACTGTG
>NW_016934190.1:0-3015 GCF_001483705.2 Eufriesea mexicana
GATATGGCGGTCGCAGGTGTAGGTCTGGAGGCAGGGAAGCAAGTGAAGCTTCCCGATAGAGCTGACATCAAAGAGCTCTACGGAAACCTGTGGGGAAGTCCTGGACCAACCACAGGTATTCCGAAACTCGGAGGGGGCCCGAGTCAGCCTACATCAATAGAGGAAATATGGAAGCCCATCTCAATAGTTGAGTTAATTAATAAAATGAAAAAGATAAAGACGGATACAGCCCCCGGCGTCGATGGCGTGACCAAGACCCATCTGAGAAAGAAGGGAGCTCTGCAGGTATTAATGAAATTCTATAACCTACTGATGCTATACATGTACTTCCCACGGCAATGGTGCCAAAACCGCACCACCTTAATACCAAAGCCGGGGAAGGAGACAAATGATATAACGAACTGGAGACCGATAACTATTGGCTCCTTAATGAGTAGACTTTTCTCGTCCATGATAGACACGAGATTAAGGTGGCATGTTACAAACCACAAAAGGCAAAAGGGGTTTACCCGCGAGGACGGGTGTAAATATAATATAGCAATACTAAGCAGAGCTCTGGCTGAAATGAAGGAGCGTAGTGGTGGCGTGGTCACGATCGTCGACGTCTCCAAGGCATTCGATACCGTGCCTCATGCGACTATTGGAGATGGGCTAAAACTGAAAGGTATACCGGCAGCTGTCAGCAAATACATCTCTTCTATGTATGACGGCTGCAAGACAAAAATAAAGACAAGGGAGGACGACTTAGAAATTGACTTGAATAGGGGAGTCAAACAGGGAGACCCCCTGTCCCCCTTGATATTTAACACGATTATAGATCCGATCATCGGATCAATTGAAGAGACGACGGAGGGCGTATCGATGGGAGAGGAGAGAGTCTCCGTATTAGCCTTCGCGGACGACTTGGTGTTGCTGGGCAAGAGCGAGAATGAGGCAGCCGAGCAGCTAAAGATGCTGGACAAGTATCTGAGGCAGCTCGGCATGTCCATTCAAGCCAGCAAATGCTCGGCGTTCCGGGTCGTCCGTAGAAGCAAAACGTGGCACATACAGGACCCGAGGCTTACAATCAGAAGCCAGACTATTCCATTCTCGGGTCCTGAAGATATTTTCAAATACCTAGGCGTGACAATCAGCCCCTGGAGGGGCTTGCAGCGCATCAGCACTGACAAAATAGTTACAAGTTTAAGAAATGTGGCGAAAATGAAATTAAAACCTCACCAGAAGGTCAACCTTATAAGGACACATTTATTGCCAAAGTTTATACATGAGATGGTTGCAAGTTCGCCACCGCTATATATCCTCGAGTCCATAGACCACGAAACGAAACAAATAATTAAACAAATCCTCCACCTACATCCGTCCACGACGGATGGGATAATATACTCTAGTAAAATAAATGGTGGTCTCGGGATACAAAAGGTGGCGAACATAGTTAGAATTGCAAAACTGAAAAGTGGTCTTCGTATGATGAACAGCGAAGATACCGCAGTTCAAGAGGCATATCAGAAAGAAAAAGGCACAATAATGAGATATGCTAAGTCGCTGCGGATTGAATGGCCAATAACTGGTGAGGAAGTCGAAAAGGTGCGCGCAAGCCTCCAACAGGGGCATTCAGAGAGATGGGGAGCTCTCTCATCACAAGGGCAGGGCGTCGATAGTTTCGCTAACGATAAGTATGGCAATGCATGGCTTTACACGCCAACATTACTAAAACCATCAAGATACATCGACGCCCTAAAACTTAGAACAAATACTTATGGCACAAGAGTAGCCCTGAAAAGAGCGAACAAAGAGATTGACCCGATCTGTAGACGATGTAAGGGACAAATAGAGACATTGGCACATATCTTGGGTAACTGTATATTCACAAAGCCATCTAGAATTCGGCGGCACAATGAAATAGTAGACATAATTGAGGAGAAAGTGTCCAAAAAGCATGCGGTGTACAAGGAGGCTACCGTAAGTGTCGTCGGCGAGTTGAAGAAGCCTGATTTGGTCATCGACGACCATAAAAGGCTTCGGATCGTCGACGTCACCGTAAGATATGAGGACAAGGATAGCCTCAGAAAGGCTTCAAAAGACAAAATAGGAAAGTATAAAGATACCGCAAAGTACCTCAAACAGAGGTTGAACAGAGAGGGAGCAGAAGTGCTGCCGATTGTAGTTGGTAGCAGGGGGGCCATACCCCCTGCAACTGTGAAGAATCTCAAAACCCTGGGGCTACGTGCCGAGGATATTAAGACTATATCCCTTATCGCCCTCCGATCGTCAATTGAAATAGCAAATAAATTTATTGACTACGACTATATAATTTAGTCGAATAACGAGACATGGCTTTACAAATTTTACATATATACTTACCTATTTTACTTATTTATTATTATTTATTTATTTATTATATTTATTACGTATTTATTTATTTATATTTTAATTCCACGACTGCCTTCGGGCTGAAGCAATTTTACGTTATGACCAAGCCCAACGGGCTAAATGATATTTCAAACATGGACATGGCCTATGGCCAAAAACGAAATTTTAAACACGAACTGACCAAGCCCAAAGGGCTGGATGAAACTTTTAAACCTAGACACGGCCTATGGCCATGACAAATTTTAAACTTGAACGAAGCAGCTGCCAGCTGACGAAATAATTAGCCCGGTTGGCCGTTTACACCAACCGGTGCGAGTCCTCGCTATGCTATTGCATAGTAGGGCGCGGGGCGGGTTCTATGCATGGAGAACCCGGGGCGACGCCTCCGCGCGGCATTCCCTGGACGCACACCTCGGTGTGCGACGAAGCTCGCCTCCCGAAAGGGTCCCCGTTCCTAATTTTTCCAAGACAGATCCCTTGGCAGCCAAGCTAGAAAGTAGGCTCGCGGAACATCATTCATTCAGGCTAAGTTATTGTTATAGCCTTACGTGGGGCCAAACACGGAAGTCTACCGGATCTTTCCGAGATCCGGTACAGAGTCTAGCCAAATGCCTCGTCATCTAATTAGTGACGCGCATGAATGGA
>NW_016934191.1:0-583 GCF_001483705.2 Eufriesea mexicana
TTGAAAACGTCACTATCCATGAACGCACGGCACAAACGTTATTCAAGGATTGCTTTGGAATTCTCGTCATGACTGAATAAGGTAATCCAACGGCTACAGTACTATACAGTACTGTTTGGCTACAGTACCATAGTTCCGTCAACTGTTAATGCCTCTAGCGCTAATCGGTCTGCCTTTTGTCATCCTAGAATTGCAGTAGTATCTTAATCATGACGGAACAGATTAATCCTGCGTCAACAGGGACCCATTGGTGGATACAGCATCTACAATACTGGGAATTGTAATTATCACCACGCATGCATGATGTACACATAGAGTATTCTAGAGCATCCGCGGAATATAAATCGTCACTGAACAGATTAATCCAACGTCTACAGCGATCCATTAGTGCATATACCAAATGCCGTACTTGGAATTGACAAATGAACAATGTATGCATAGATAATTCTAGAGCTACCTTGGTACTTAAATCGTAAGTCAACAGAATAATCCAACGACTATAGTACCATGATGATGGCTGTACTCAGTACTGTTATGTCAATTGTAAATATATCGAGCTATAACGGATCAGGCATTTGTCATT
>NW_016934192.1:0-1550 GCF_001483705.2 Eufriesea mexicana
CGACCTTTTAGATATACGCGGCCAATCTGTGGACTTCAGCGAGCTACTCCGCTCTTATATGTTCCGCTCCACTCTGGGAGGCGAGCAATGGTGGTCGTGGCACGTCAGGTTGTGTTAGGATACGTTTGGTTGGATTAGGTGGGGCTGAGTTTCGCTAGGGTAGCTATGACTTTCGTGCCTTACACCGTTTTTCGGTGGACTCCTGTGATCTACTGTGCTCTACAACATTCTGCGATGCTCTGGGGATGCCAGGAGCAGTGATCGCGTCAAGTGGTGTCGTGTCATGCTGCGGTCGGTTAGGTTAGATTAGGTCAGGTTTGGTCAGGATATCTACGGGTTTTGTGCTATTCATTGCACTGCAGTGGATTTCTGCTGTTTTCTGTGCTCTAGTATATCCGGATTGGCTCTATCTGGGCCAGCAATGGTGTCATCGGCACGACAGTTTTTGTTAGGTTATGTTCGATTATGCTACGTTTGGCTAGGTTAGGATAGAGTATATTAGACTTTTGCGACATACGCTGTTACCCGGTGGACTTTTCCCATTTGGAGTGCTGTAGTGTGTCCCCTTCGGCTCTGGTGTTGCCAGTAACGGTGGTCTCGGTATGTCATTTTGAGATAGGTCTCTTTCGTTCTGTTAGGTTAGGAAGGCTTGGTCAGGGTTTCTTCTACGTTTAAGCTGTACACTGCTGCACGGTCGACTTCTACGCTCTACATTGATCTACTATAACCTTCCCAGCAGTATGGAGGCGAGCAATGGTGTTCGCTGCACGTTAGTTTGTAATAGGTTACGTTCGAGTAGGTTGGGTTACGTTAAGTTTGGTTAGGATAGCTTTGGCTTTCGTGCCATTCACGTCCATTCGGTGGGTTTCTGTGATGTACTATGGTCTAACATATCCTGCTTGGTTCAGAGGAGGTCGCGGCACGTTACATTGATTTATGCTACGGTGGCTTGGGATAGGTGAGGTAACGTTGGGTTAGGTTATCTTTGGCTTCTGTGCTATACACTTCAGTGCGGTGGATTTCTGCGCTCTACTGTGCCCTAGTACATTCTTCATGCCCCTGTGGAAGCCAGCAATAGTGGTCTCATCATGTTATGTTTAGCCAGGTTACGTTTGGATGTGTTTCGTTTGGCTATGTTAGGAGAGGTTACTTCGGCTTTTGTGCTATTCACTGCTATTCGTTGGATTTCTGCGATCAAAAGTGCTCCAATATGCACTGATTTGCTCTGGAGGGGAGAGCCATACCGGTCTCGTCACGTTGTAATGTGTTACACTACGTTTACGTAGGTTAGGTCACACCAAGTTAGGTTAGGGTATGTTTGACTTCTCCGCTGTACACTGCAATGCGGTGGAATTCTGCGCTCTGCTGTGCTCTAGTATATTCTGCTTGGCTCTGGGGATGCCAGATATAGCGGCCGCGGGACGTTATGTTCGGGTAATTTACGTTTGGTTGTGTTACGATTGGTTATGTTAGGATAGGGTGGATTCGACTTTTGTGCCATACAGTGCAATGCGGCGGATTTCTGCGCTCTACTGGGCTCTGGTATATCC
>NW_016934192.1:1620-2568 GCF_001483705.2 Eufriesea mexicana
CTCTGGGGTGGCCAGTATTGGTGGTCTCCGCACGTTAGGTTGTGTCAGGTTTCGGTTCGTTGAGTTAGGATAGGAAGGCTTGGTTAGGATTTCTTTGGCGTTTGCGCTGTACACTGCTATACGATGGATTCCAGCTCTCTTCGTTGCTACTATTATACTCTGCTCGACACTGGGGAGGCGAGTAATAGTGGTCGTGGCAGGTTAGGTTGTGTTACGTTACGCTTTGTTAGGCTAGGCTTGGCTAAGTTTGGTTGGGGTAGCTTTGACTTTCGTGCCATACATGACTATGCGGTGGATTCCTTTGACCTACGAGGTTAGGACATGACAACTTATACTTGTGTGCTATACACAGCAGTCCGAGGATAACTGTGCTCCACTATGCACTACTATATTCTGCATGACCCTGGGGAGGCCAGGAATAGTTGTCGCGGCACGTTAAGTTGTGTTGGTCTACGGTTGGTTGGGGTACGCTAGCATGGGTTCGGTACGCGCAGATACGACTTTTTTTGCTATATACTGCGATTCCGTTGACTTCAGCGCTCTACTGCGTTCTAATATGTTCTGCTTGGCTCTTGGGTGGTCAATAATGGTAGTCTCTTCGCGTTAGGTTGAGTTATGCTACGTTTCATAAGGGAAGCTAGGAAGCATTGATTAGTACTTCTTCGACTGTTGTGCTATACACTACTATTCGGTGGATTTCTGCGCTCCACATTGCTCTATTACACTCTGTTCGACTCTGGGGACGCGAGCAATAGTGGCCGTGGTACGTTAGGTTTTGTCATGATAAGATTGGTTGTGTTATGTTAGGTCAGGTTACGTCAGGTTATATACGACCTATGTGATATTCACTTCAATGCGGTGGATATGTGTGCACTACTATGCTTTAATATCTCTGCTTTGCACTGGGGTGGCCAGTAATAGTTGTCTCGGCGCGTTAGGTTGATTTGG
>NW_016934193.1:0-245 GCF_001483705.2 Eufriesea mexicana
CTAACCTATCCCAACCCAACCCAACCCAACTCAACCCAACCAAACCCAACCCAACCCAACCCATCCCAAACAAACCCAACCCAACCCAAACCAACCTAACCTAACCTAACCTAACCTAACGTAGCCTAACCTAACCTAACCCAACCCAATCCAACCCAACCCAACCAAACCTAACCCAACCAAACCTAACCTAACCTAACCAAACCCAACCTAATCTAACCTAACCTAGCTCAAGCTGACGTGAC